>NC_041383.1:126503240-126516172 GCF_002162155.2 Triticum dicoccoides | reverse complement strand
AATAGCATTTCTCTTAACCAGCCTTTATTTGTGTATGGGCACAAGGCTTGTCTTGATTTTCAGTTTTAGCATTCTGCAAAAAAAAAAGCTATCCAAAACCCCACCGCTTTTGAAAATATACATATAAAATATGATACTCTACTACAACAGAAATTGTACACATCGATCATGGTTTCACAAAGTGAAAATCTTCATCAGATTGGATGGTTGGTTAACATTCAAAAGATAATGATTTCAAAACTCATTGGAGCCATACTCCAAGTGAATATAACATTCAGAAGATACATTTTTCAGAAATCATTAGAACCATACTACAACAAAATACAATGGCCCTAAAAAATATAATACTACAGATACATGATTGACATACTCTTTACCATGATGCCGGAAAGGGCCAATGCGGGAACATATTACGAGAATCGACAACGTGCCTAAAACATCATTTAGCGTTCAGGTTACATACACAAACAACAAACAAAATAAGGTTTCCTTGCCACTGCTTTTCTATGTAAACATCAACTTATGATAGCCTGCTAGTCTCCCATGATCATTTTTCTGTCACTATGGTTCACAAATATGTTGTTACCTATAGGTAGAATGATATTCATGTGAAAAGGAAGCTCAGGAATGTCCCAGATGTGTAGATCTGATAAAAAAATTCTCAAAACGAAATCCTACTTAATATTTTGTCTTCTTATGCATCAGCTCGACAATGTTTATCTTACACCATTAGAAGTATCCTTCTTCCACTCATACCCATGAGGATGGCGGCAAACAATGTAATGAGAATCTCAAATGATGATGGTTACAGAAAATATTTTAGTGCTCAACAAGATTTATGGAAAGTAGTGTATCACAAACCTGCATAATGCCAATCGATATGATTCTGAATTTTCCAAAAAATTCTGAATCTATTATATATAAAAAGTACTTAACGGATTAATCAGAAAAAGATAAATAAGCTAGAAATTACCATAAAAATTAGAAATATCCGACCATTAATTTAATTAACTAATTTTTTATAGCCATCAGATTAGATTTTAAGAATTAAAATTACCCACCAATGCCATTATAATTATTGTGGAACAAAACGCTTTGCCAGTCTATCTTGGACGTGTGTTGATTCAGTTAAAAATAAGTGCCCTAATGCCTAGCTTTCTCTCTCCTTCAAGTCTCAAGGTTCCATCAGCCGCCGCAACAATTTCTTAGTCCAATTACTGAATAACACCGGCGTCCGATCGCATTGGAAGTACTATATCCACGAAGTACGCCTCGCTGGATGTGTTTCTGGCCAGTGCTTTTGGCCGGAAGATTACGCATACAAGCTGGCTCGAAACTCCATGAGGCTGATCGAGAGACGTGTAAGTACATGATAACTCCATGAGGCCGGTCGATCAATCGAGATGTTCATCTTACACCATTAGAAGTATCCTTCTTCCACTCATACCCATGAGGATGGCGGCAAACAATGTAATGAGAATCTCAAATAATGATGGTTACAAAAAATAGAGTGAAGTGCACTGTAGGTCCTTGAACTATTCCAGGGATGTCATGTAGGTCCTCGAATTATGAAAATCGTCATTCAGGTCCTCAAAGTGCAGTAAATGTGTCATTCAGGTCCAAAATCTCCCTGACAGGCTCTAACTGCCCAGCTGGCACGTAAATAGTAACCGTAACAGTGCGCGGCAAACAGTCCTGAATTCCTGTGCGTGATGAACAGTACATGACAAAGAATAAATATAAAAAAATATCAAAAAACTGAGATCCTCTGTCATCGAAGAGACCCTGGCGCATGAACAGTAAAAATGGTCATTAATTCAAAAAAAAGTTCGCAAATGATGAATTTGGAAAAATATTTGTGACTTTAATAAAATGTTCGCGAACGGAAAAAATATTCGCGACTTTAAAAAAATATTCGCGAGTTTAAAAAAAGTTAGCGAACGATAAATTTGGAAAAAATATTCACGACTTTAAAAAAATGTTCGCGAATGATGAATTTGGGAAAAATATTCGCGACTTTAAAAAATATTCGCGAGTTTAAAAAAAGTTCACGAACGATGAATTTGGAAAAAATATTCATGACTTTAAAAAAATGTTCGCGAACGATGAATTTGGAAAAAATATTCATGACTTTAATAAAATTTTCGCGAATGATGAATTTGGAAAAAATATTTGCGACTTTAATAAAATTTCACTAACATTTTTTAAAGTCACGAATTTTTGTGGTTCGCGAACATTTTTTTCCATAACCACGAACAATATTTGTGGTTCGCGAACATATTTTCAAATTTATTGTTTGTGAACTTTTAAAAAGTCGAGAATATTTTTCCCATATTCGCGAACATTTTTTTGAATTAATGAACATTTTTACTTTTCACGCACCAGGGGTATCTTCGATGCCAAAGATTTTCAGATTTTTTGTTCATATTTTTTTTATTTTTCGCACTGTTCACCATGCCAGCTGGCCATTTAGAGGGGGTTAGTGAGATTTTGGACCTGGATGACACACTTACTGTACTTCGAGGACCTAAATGACGATTTTCATAGTTCGAGGACCTATGTGACACTCCTGAAATAGTTTAAGGACCTACAGTGCACTTACCTTAGTGCTCAACAAGATTTATGGAAAGTAGTGTATCACAAACCTGCATAATGCCAATCGATATGATTCTGAATTTTCCAGAAAATTCTGAATTTGAGATAAATCAATACTTTTCATGCAGAACTATTAGGAAGGGACAACACAATGATCATGATAGTTAAGTACCTACTAAGTAAGGATACAACTTGCATAAAAGCCTTCACCATTTATCATTCCCAATTGCTGGGAGATCAATAAGCCAACACCCACCTGTGCATATATCACCATCACGGCCTTCATTGATTGTCATGTTCATACCTCCTATATATATCTATTGATGCCTTTAGCATGCTTATAGGTTTGTTTTGTATTTTTCTCTGAAATCTGGTGGGTCTGGCTGCCTACCAAGACATAGATATGAGAATTCACATGCATATAGAAGATAATCTGGCAGCACAACATAATACTACAAATCAAGAATTGCTCCAAGTTTCCACAAAACAGAAAACAAGGAAGAAGCACGGTAATGAAAAGAAAAGGCAAAGTATATAAATACACATTTTAAAATATCAGTCTCTACCTAAATAGAATGAGCTCTGTACACCGAGGCATATATAGCATAGTAAAACTGAGTTAAATCAAGCTATCGTGTAAAAAACAAAATACTGATATTGGCAGAGAACATACCTTAGTTACTGATGATTCACTATGGGTGGTACCATGCACACATGCTATGAGATCTCTGCCATGAGCGTAACCTTCACCAAAATGTCAGAATTAAAAATAATAAAGGTAATGGGTACAACAGAAACTATGAAGACAAATATGCTACTCCCTCCATTCTAAAATACTTGTCGCAGTTTTAGTTCAAATTTGAACTAAAACTAAAACCTGGACAAGTATTTTCTAACGAAGGGAGTATTAATCACGGACATCACTAACCCCCACGTAAGGCTTCTGGGTTGCTCTCAATATTATTATTTGCTATGTATTTCTTTACATTGTGGCATGCTGCACGAGCTAAACATTCCTTCAGTACATGTACCTGCTTAATCCAACTCCATGGGCGAAGTATGACCAATAGTTGTACTTACTTCAGCGTCACTAAGAAATCTGATAGCTGACTATGCTTAATAATAGCAAGCACTATCCATCATACTTGAGTCTCCAAGTATGAACAAGGGCTATATAACATGTCCATGATTTTTGCCTATCCTTGCCATTCTGTATAAAATACAGTACCGCAAAAAGTCAAAGAGACATGGTCTCTTATCTATTCCCCTGTGATTACAATCCTTACACTGCGTTTGGATGTCTTCATTCGGTGGCTTGTATTGGATTTGGTATTGGTAAGTTTCATTTCACCTGTTTGGCTGGACACTGAATTGGTGGTCGGTAATGAAACTAAATTCAGGCTGAAATCACTCCCACGCAAACAGCCTGCCCACAATACGAAGGCCTCCGGCTCTGAATTGCGCTGAAATCGCCCATCCCGCAAAACGTACCGCTTCACTTCCTTTTTTTCCCTCGCAAACAGATAAGGAGAAAAGGCAGGAAGGGAGACAGCGAGCTCCGAGGTGGGCGGCGGCTACAAAGCTCGGCGGCGTCCAGGTGCGTTCCCTCCCCGCCCCCTCCTCCTACAGCATCTTCCGGCACCGCCGCATCTCACCCGTCCCCTCCACTGACGCGTCGTGCACTGCCTCCAGCTCGGCGGCCATGGGCGTCCGCCACAAGCCCGTCCGCTCGACCGCCTCCGGCGCAGCGGCCATGGATGTCCGCCGCCGGCCAGTCCCCTCCACCACCTGTGCGTTGCACCGCCTCCGGTGTTGAAGAGAGGTCATGCTCGCCTGAGAAGCGCGACACGGCCGCACGCCCCCTGCCCCCTCACTTCCCCAACCTGCTCCGGTCGAGCCATAAGACCGAGGGGAATCAGACGTCACCGTGCGCGGCAGACCCGCACCGCGCGTTTAGTTGCTGCAGTTGCGGCGGCTGGGGGGCTGGAGTAGACGACGAAGGACTGTCGCTGCTGAAGCTTCCTGACCGTGCTTGCCTACTCTTCCGTTTCTATGTGTGTGGATGTGGGCAAATTTAATGATTCCTGTGCGTATGTGTATGGACAAATTTGATGTTTCCTGTAGATAGAAGGATAAAAGCTTCACAATCAATGTGAATATACAATTTCAATGTTTGTCATCCAAACATGATTTGATATTGAAACCTCACAGATTTCATGAGGCAATTCAGTGAACAACCAAACAAGCAAATTCGTATTCATGTTCATTTCAGTTTCCTTGCTGAAATGGTATTTCAACCAATTCATTACAGAGCCTTTCAATATGGACATCCAAACGCAGCATTAAGGATTTCACACAGCCACCGCCGCTCGTGATGTGCTAGCCGGCCGAGGGCCGCTCCACGACGCCACTCGGCAGGCTTGCTTGCCGACAGCGATGCTGACCAGGAGGGCCAGTGCGCCGCCGGTTAAATGGACATAGATATGTGCTGACCTGCAGTTAAATGACTACGTGCACCGTCAATTAGAACAGGAAAGCACAATCAGACCTCAAATAGATAATTACAACCTGCGAATTAAATAGACAGATTACACGACTGTACGGCAGGTGACTCAAGTAGACAGATTTGTAATATACCCCTCTGTAAACTAATATAAAAGCGTTTAAAACACTATTTTAGCATTCTAAACGCTCTTATATTACTTTACGGAGGGAGTACGACTCAAATAGACGGGGGATAGATCACACGATTTGCTTGAGAAGTTTGTATTACCAAAATAAAGAAAAGCATAAAGATGAACCTGAAGGAATTCACGAGACCTGTCGCAACAGCGTGCACGCGAGCGCCACCACAGTGCAGGCGCGAGCAGATAGAGTCCGTGCGAGCTGGCTAGATACGTGACTACACGAAGAGGCGGCGTCCACGGACGAGGCGGCGGCATACGGAAGCGTGACAGGCAAGGGTGTCAACACCATCCAGGCAACAGCGGCCATGAGCGAGGCGGCGGCAGCGTGAGGAATAACATGGAGGAGATTCACAAGTGCGCACTCTCCTGGTTAACCACCAGGTACGCGCGCCGCTTGTTCTCCTCATCCCCCACGAATACGACTCCGAGGACTGGTCGTTCTTTAGGCCGCCGTCCCCTCCGGCACCGGAGTATAGGACCCACCCCTCACTACAGGAGGTAGCCTGGACCTGTAGGGCGCGAGGCACGCGTGATGGCAGGAGCTCGCATTGCGGCGGCGTGTGGCAAGCATGGGGCCGATACGGGAATATGCAGCGACGCTGGGCTCGCGTGAAAGTCTATAGGGCAGGGCGGAGGAGATCGGTTGTGGGGGCAGCGTGAATGGGAAGTTGGAAAGAAAAGATTGTGCGTGGGACCAGAGAAATTAGCGGGATAATAAACCAACTCATCCACGCTATTCAGTTGGGAATTGGTCCGCAAAATCAGGACGTTGCGGGCGGGGCTGCGGGATTGGGTACATGGAGCGCTGGGACGATCGGCAGACCACGGAGTCTGCTTGGCAAAACATTTGATCTGAATTGTTGATCTGAATGACAGGCCATTGGCGTAATATGAACAGTATGATATGTTTAACTTGATTTGATCGGAAGGTCCTGATTATCTTGTGTACAGTTTGTTGGGTGACTTTGGGGGGGTTTATGTTTGCTCTTTTAATAGTAGTATAGATACTGTAACGGTTATGTGGCTGTTTGGTTTTAAACCTTTCTATTGCCACATTTTACCATACATTTTTGCCAAGCTTGTATAAGATTAGTTTATCAAAATGAGAGCCACAAGTTGGCAAACCTAAGGAAATATTGTCACACTTTTTATGTGTATGCCATATGGGGTCCTAGTGTGGCTTGCCTAATACGTGACTTGAACCAAACACTTATCTAAGTTGATCAAACTTACCTAACCTTAGGTATAACATCATTTGGCAAAGTTAGTAACAAACCAAACAACCCCTATATCTTATATGTGATCCAACATTACATTATATGTGATGGCAATGTGGATTCCTTTCGAAGAGGGACACATCTATGCATTTTCATGAACTCGTTATAATTACATTGCTCTGCGCCAACCACATCTTTTTTTACGAGGACCCAGAATCATGTGGTGGATCAATCCAGACTGAACACCCCACACAAGTTGAACTTACCATCTTTCACTATCCTAATCTCACACAAAAGTGTTCTTCCATCGCTATGGTGGTTGTTCTCCCGGCTAGCAATTTTGCGTAAGAAATTATAATCAGCCGCACGAGAATACATAGGCATCTTTTGCATTTTTAGGCTAAAAACATATGCAACTTCTTATTATACAATGTCTTCTTTTCAACAAATACACAATGTTTTGTTGAAAGACTTGTCGAAGGACAACTACATGAAATCTCGTAACCAGCGACATGAATTAGGAGGAGTATGTCCTGCTAGGAGCACTTCCTTCTCACACATAAATGTGCCCTAGGGGAGAGGACGTCTCGCTAGCAAATACATTTGCATCAACAATATGCAGACCCCAACCTTCTGGAACGGAGTTGTCAGATATAAATTATGTACCAGAGGTCCCAACGTAACAACACATGCCGACATATTTCTACATCCGCATATCGAGAAAAGAACATATATAACACAAAAATCGCGGTCGGCAAGGTTAGTTGGCATGAGTGCACCCGTTCAAGGATGTCCTCCCAGGAGCACAAACTACCCTCATCCATAGGGAGCAACATTGTTGGCTCATGACTTCTCATACATCGCCATTTGGAGCACATGTACTTCTCATTCTAGATTCAAAGTGTCTCATTAATTGTTTAACAATTTAGACATATATGATTTGTTCAGAATGTAGTACTTATTTTTTTTCCTATATATGATTGCTATCATACAAATTTATCTCATGTTCTCATCTATATCTATACTACTATTAAAAGAGCAAACATAAACTCCCCTAAAGCCACACAACAAATTGTACACGGGATAACCAGGACCCTTCGATTAAATTAACTTAAACACATCCTATTGTCCATATTACGCCAATGGTCAGCCAACCAGATCAATGTCTCAGATCAAATGTTCTGCCAAGCAGACGCGTCTATCAATCGTCTGCGCGCTCCGCATCCTTCGATCCACGCGGCCCACCCTGTCTGATTTGTGGAACGAATTAGTCTGTGATTTTCCTCCCACGATCCCCTTAATTGCGGAAACAACCGAAGATAATCTTCCTTGTTTCTCTCCACCTCTTTCTCGAAAAAAAACTGCTCCCTCCCCTTGCCCGCTTACCTCTCCCACGGCCTCGTCGCCCGTAGGTTCTCCGCCGCCACCCCACGCGACGCAGGGGATCTCCCATCCCACACGACAAGCGCGCGCCAGAGGACTGAAAGGGCGACCACCATCTCCTCTCCCTTGCCCCTCTCCGACTCACCCACCGCCGCTTCCTCTCGCCCACCCCCGGCAGGCCTCACACTTACAGATGCCCTCCTCGAAGGAGGCGGCCGCCTCAACTGTCTTCGGGCCCGGTGGGGGCGCGGGGAGTAGGCTGCTCTTGGTGCTCGACCGGGCGCTCACCGACGAGGAGCAGGACTTCCGCGAGCTCAGTGCTCCAGATGCTCGGCCTCCCCCGTCCGCTCAGTGCTCCAGATGCTCGGACGCGCCCCTAACACGGGATCGTCAACTCCTCTCGCGCCCTCATTGCAGCCATCGCCGATGATGACGGTGCTCATCACATCAGCGAGGAGGACCTCGAGGGTTGCCGCATGGCGGTGCAGGCGTGCAACTGCTCCTCGATCCCGTGGGACGACTGCTGGGTCGGTAACTTGCCGCAGCGCTGGTAGCGGACGAGGCCACACCGCGCGCTGGCCTGGTGCTGTGGTTGGGCTTGGATCTAGCGAGATTGTTGTGGATGTGTCTTGTGCCTCCTGTGGCCAGAACCCTCTCCCCGATTTTGATTCCTCCTCCGGCCAGTGGCCCCTGCCCACGCACTACCCAGGCGGGAGGGCCATAGAAGAGGGGGGGGGGGGTCTCTTCTTCTTCCGTCCAATCCACACACATTGCAGTCCTTCTCTTCTTCTTCCGTCCGATCCACACACATCACAGTCCACCAAGGACTTGCTCAGGTGAGGAGTTAGTCAAGTTGGGGGTTTCGGGTTCAGTTTACTGAATTGTTTGTGGTTTGATGGTGTGTCGTCTAGGGAAAAGGAAGCTTCGGTGTCGCCAGTGGATGGACAATTGATGGTGAGCATTCCAGATTTGATGCACCTCTACAGTGTCGTCGAGGAGAAGGATGGCAACCCAGGCCTGCATACACATGATGGAGCACACCGTGCCAGCGATGTGGTACCATGCCTGGAGAAGAGATCCTGAGGTATGTATGAAGCCTTCTGGGCTTTTTAGTTGAGTGACTGCAAAACTAAATAATATTGTGTGTGTAGTCTTTTAAAGTCGATTCAGTCATAGCCTTAGAATTCAAGAGCATGGGCGTGTGAATTTTTTGAAATTATATCAATATATTGTAGTGCTTTTGGATTGATGATGATGTGTTGTAAATTTGTGAGATTAGTTGCAACGAAATTCAGTCCAGTAATTCAGTGTTTAGATGTACACGATACTATACTAGAGCTCGGGATTAAAATGTTTGATCGCTCTCTCTCATAAGCAGTTCTGCACTTCGCAAGTCCTACTGACTTTTCTATGTGTGCTAGGAGGAGAGGATATTGGATCTGAGTACGTGAGGGAGGAGCAAAAGGATATTCAGATTTCTGTTGCTCCTGATGGTATTAGCTAACTAATGAAAAGTGGATGTTATACGGACCGACGAAACGGCTATTTCACCTCAGGAAGTAAGTAAAGCTTGAGACAGTTGTTTCCCGGCTTGCTGCCTTGCATTTGGGAGCTCACTGCTAGGTCATACAAATGGATTCTGATTCTGATGTATGACTAAAGGTGAAGATTTAAGCGATGCATCATAACTGAAGCTATCTTGTTGATGATATACGTTGTTTGCTTGTGATACTTAAATTTGAGTGTATCGACATGTTTATTACACGTTAAAAGCTGACTTGGCACCTGACTTGTAGCATACTGTTTAAGTGTTTACGCTAGATGGGGTGTGTTTAGAGAAGATAATGTTTGCTCTTTTAATAGTAGTAGAGATTGTTTAACTTTATACCATACCATCTCTTCAGTTGTACCTGTTCCGTTCGTTTCACAAAAGTTCGTATGTATTTTCGTTTAAGCTGATCACACCTTACTTTGAGTGGATTAGTATTATCTAACCCTTTAAAACCTTATAAGCATTCACTAATTATAAAGTGGAGAATTCTTCCTTAGCACGAAAGTGGAGAACATCCTTGCATGAAATTTTGTATTGTTATATATTTCACATCACTATGTGGTCTGTTGAACACATGTAATTAGCGCCATTTTTTTATTTGGTGCTTTCATACATTATTGGATGTGTATATAATTAGTTGATGGTCTACAATGTTCATGTTAACTGGCAGGATGTGTTAGTTGATCATCCTTGTTTGCCTGCTCTATTGTCGTTTCCTAAAGGTCCATGACCTTTTCATTCTCTCATTGGATTAGTAACATTGAGCCATTGACTAGGTGTGACGGCGTATGCTCTGGAGATTAGCTATGTTAAGTTTGGCTTTACAGCATGGAAGCATCCTAACATAGCAATAGCTAATGAAATGACTCGGTAGTTATATGTATCCATCTAACCACTACGTTTAAGAGGCACAAAGCACATATTCGGAAAATGTTAGTTGAAAATGTACACATGCTTTCACTTTTAGTGAAAATAGCTGCATTATGTGTCGTCTTCTTACGTGCGACTAGAACTAATATTTTATCATTCAATACAAAATACAATATTACAGGAAAAGCAATCGCTAAATAGCATATCAGTGCAATCACATTTCTGTACTTTCCCTCCTCCAATATGGAGGTACAAAGGCTGTGAATATTAATAGCACATCTTCTCACATAAGTAACCAAAGTCATCTCCTTCTATATTTATTCTTCTCATACTCATAGAGCTCGGAAGAGGGGTCGTCTGAGAGCCTGTAAGCATTTCTGTTTTGGGAGTCCAGTTGATGCTATTGCATTTCATTTTTAAGAGTCCAGTTGATGCTACCAGTTCCATTCTCATATCTTTTTTAGGATGCAAATTCGGAACCTCTAATTTGCATTCCTAATTTTTAATTGGCCTTTTAGTGATGAACATTTTAAAGGTTTCAGTGTTGATATGTGCTATAAAACCCACATGATTCTTTTAGCCTCTTTCATTAATGATGTTTCCTCATCTTTTGTACTACCGATTATTATGGCAGGAAGTCTCACTATTGCACAACCCAAGTCTCTGCCAAATATTCTAATCATTTGTGTTTTTGAAGTTGTAGATGATTAGATTTTTTAGCGGATTTTCTATTGTAGCATACACATCGTGGCAAGCTGACATTGACAAGCAGAAATCAGATGCCTCAAGTTCCTGAAGTTCATTGCAAAAAAAGAAAACAATGGAATTCTCGATTTTTATGTGTGCCATCCAAAAGATGTTGCTTTAGGACATATTCTTGGAGCTTGTACATTGGCATGATATCTCATAAGTTACAGGGGAATCGGTGAAGCCACATTCGAGATCAGAGTTAGTTTTTTCAGGAGGGAATGATCAGAGTTGGTGAGGATAAGGGGACAACCTTTTGTTAGAGTTGTCGAGGATTTTTGTGGCTGCTGTTTTGGGCCTTTGCCTAGCTGTGTGGATCTAGTTGTAAAACTGTCTGCTCCTACTAATAGATACGACATTGCCGCTGTCAAGTTTTCAAAAATAATATGCTTGTTTGTGATGGAGTATGAGTGTACTGATGCTTGAGATGATTACGGCTCATTGGTGCTATTAGATTTTTGGATGACCATGCATTTTTTACAATGATTAGATACATGTTTGTCTATGCATTGCAACTTGCAACTAAAGAGGTTCAAAAATCTTACAAAATATTTTCTCTGCAACTATTCAGTTAAATCTTGCATATGGAAGTTTATATATGATGTTTTCTTGGTTCATAAGTCTAACTAGATTAATGAGTTTTTTTCTAGGGTCCCGATAACTGCCACACGTGTGGTGTATCGGGTAGTTGTGCCACACGCCTCGTGTGGCATGGACAGCAACCAGCCCACACACCTACGTGTGGGCAAAACAACTAATGCCCACACACCTCTTTTTTCCCCTTCCGAACCCTCTCACACGCGTGCGTGTGGGCGAAGTTGATAACGCCCACACGCCCGTATGTCAGGCCTCGTATCCTCCTGGTCCCGCACGCCGACGTCCACCGCGCGACCGCAGTTGCCATGGTCCAGACCCTCGTCCATGTTCGTTTAACTGCAGTTGCCATGTCGCTGAACTACGGTTGCCATGTCGGACAACTGCAGTTGTCATGGTTGCTCAACTGCAGTTGCCATATATGGTCTGATCTAATGTAGTTGCCATGATTTCATAACTTTAGGAGTTGCCACATACTAACGCTAGGCAGTTGAGAGAGTTGCCATGTGCTCACAAGCATGCTAGGGCAGTTGCCATGTAAAAAGGAAGAGTTGCCATCTGCTTATGTGCACGTTAGGGCAGTTGCCATGTACGTGTACGTTGGGGCAGTTGCCATGTACCATGCAAAAACACATGGCAACTCAATAAAAGAGAGTTGTCATCTGCTTACGTGCACACTAAGCAGTTGCCGTGTACACTGCAAAAACACATGGCAACTCGGGTAAAAAAAGAGAGTTGTCACCTGCTTATAAAGCACACTAGGAGCAGTTGCCATGTGCGCTGCGAAAACACATGGCAACTAGCAGCTTGGATGTGTGAGAGGAGACGGGCGTGTGGGCGAGATAGCAAATGCCCACACACTAGCCCTTGTGTGTGCGTGCAAAGTGGCGTGTGACGCGAACTGCTGAACGCCCACACACCGCCCTCCGTGTGGTAAAATGGATGTGTGGGCGACCTCTCTCACACACCACACACACGAGTTGTCCTACGTGGCATACAAAATCAGCTAATTCGTGCCAAGATTCGTGCAGAAGTTACTGAACGGTGATGAAGACGTGTGGGTGAATTGGCTAATGCCCACACGTATGGGCGTTAACATTTTCCTTTTTCTATTGTGCTATTGTGCGTTGCACGTGCAATCTTACTAATTTACACAAGTTGCATTGACGGTCTTGAAAATTTACGTTTGTAGACCTCCCCCCCCACCCCCGCGCGTGCGTGTTTTTATGTGTGTGTTGATGCATAGCTTTTCAATCCTATGTTTTTTCTTGTTCATGCATACACGTG
>NC_041383.1:126471493-126503014 GCF_002162155.2 Triticum dicoccoides | reverse complement strand
TTTGGGTCCATCTGCCTGGCGACAGTGCAGAATCATGCATACAAAGTTTCAAAACAATACTAAAAAAATGATGCGTGTAGACGATCGCTAAAAACACGTAAATCTGAAATATGGCAAAAAAGAATTCACACAATGTTAATTATAGCCGTACAAACAAATTACAGCAAGTTACATAACTAGCAACATACTCCCTCCGTCTCATTGTAAAAAACGCTCTTATATTACGGGACGGAGGGAGTAACATGCTTGTTGTCCAGAAATATTAGATTTGTTTTTTTTTGTATTAATTTTTACTGCTCATCTGAGCCAAAGAGCCCTCCCCTGTTTGTTTTTGAGATATCAGGAACATGTGTGTTGGAGAGCAACGTCCGGCCTTTTGCCCTTTTTCCGAGAAAAAATATTGTTGTGCAGAGTTCATAGTTGAGACAGAATCCAGACGTATCTGGTTCCGCATCCTCGTCCAAATCGCGCACGGCACGGCGACGGCGGTCTCAAATGGAGAGCGGCCGAGCATGAACGTGCATTCGTCAGCCACACGTCCCGTGCGCTGATCCCCTTTTGACTCGAGCCCACTCCACGACGACAGCGACGTGTAGGTCGATTTGTCCGGTTGAGCTCGCCTCGCTGGCGGATCAGCCCGCGCACCTCCGCCTCAATGAAAAGCCTTGTCGAGATCGATCCTCCTCCCGTCGTGAGAGGTGCGCGCACCGGCAGCTAGAGATCCATGGCTAGTTGCCCACCGATGGAGGCGTAGCCTACTAGGGCGGCAGATGTGCCGATGCCGTATACGGCACATGCATGCATGCACGGGGAAACAACCAACAGAGCCGGTCAGGTCATGCATGTTCGTCGGACCTGGTCCGATCCTACCAAGCGTGATGCCAAAGACGACTCAACGGAGACGGCACGGAGGACCATGCGATGCGTGCCTAGTGTGGTGCCGGCGAGCGGGCGAGGTGTGTGCGTGATAAGCCGAGCTGGACACATCGTAACCGTGCACTGATCATCCAGTGATAAGCCCACGACCGTGAACTATCGACCCTGCAGTTTTTGCTTGAACATTTCTCCAGTAAGTAATTGGGGCATTACCATTAGTTTTGATCTTTCTACTACTGTACTGAATAAACGCAACAGTTGCCGACTAAAGCATTCTTGTCGCTTCTCTTGTGTTACCGAATGAAACGTCGCCGAGGACCACACTGGTCCCAGACCGTTCGACGCAGCAGCGTCAACGCCGGCCAAAACGTACGTCGTCCGATGGCTCCTTTCCATGCGGCCACTGTAGTATCTGTCGTCCACGACACACGCTCGAACGTGCCAGGCCGGCCCGGCGTTTCGTGCCGGCAAAATTTCGTGTTTTGACCCTTTTCACGTTTAAAATCGGGATCTAACCCCGGTTTGAAATTATTTCGACATTTGATCCTTTTGCTACCGCCGGGCCCCGTGGCGGTAGATGTGTGCATGCTACCGCCGCTCCTCGTGGCGGTAGGTTTCCTGACGCCGTCTGGCCGTTAACGGCTGTGTACACGTGGCAAAGGGACCTACCGCCACACCCTACGGCGGTAGGCTGTTTCAATCTACCGCCGAGATGGCTGGCGGTAGGTTCCTGGATAAGGTTGTGAAGGAGGGGGCTGTGCTGCTCCCCCACCCATTCATTCACCCCACTCTTCTTTCGAGCTAAAGCTCTCTCCCCCTCTCCCCCCACATCAAATCACCCACTACATCCCCCTCCATTGCTTGAGATTTGGCCGGTGGATCGAGCTCATTTGCATCACCCAAGGTACCTCCCCCATCCCCCCTTCATTTGGTTGGTTCAAATCAGGGCCGTCTCCAGGAATTCGGGGCCCCGGTGCGAAATGCGAAATGAGGCCCTAAGTTTAGCCTAAAAATGTATTACAAATATAATTAGACATAGTTTCACTTAATATATAGCTTCAAATATGTGTTATATCATACAATAGTTGAAATATATATTATATAGTAATGCTAAGAGTAAACATAGTATTGAAACAATAAACTTCTCTTTTCTGAATTGTAATCAAATAGTAAACTGAGTGCATGTTCTACCGAAAAGCATCACCTGTCTAGTACTCCCACCGTCCCGAATTACTTGTTGTAAAAATAGATAAAAATAAATGTATCTAGAATTAAAATAGTCTAGATACATTTATTTCCGCAACAAATAATTCCGGACGTAAGGAGTATTTCTTAAAATGAAATATTTAAATCCATTGACTCTATTCTCGCAAAACAAAAATCCATTAAGTCTTCCTTAGAATGAACACACAACAAAGAATTAGTACTAGAATAAGAAATTAGCTTACGGCTAGTGTGATATTCTTATTAGTTCTGATTGAAACTAAGCGTATGCTGAATCGTGTAGCACTTTTGTAATATTAGGCATTGCATTCAATACGGCAGGAAGACATCAAATGAACCAGAAAGAGAACGATTGTAACAAAAAAATGGTAACCTTAACTAGTTTTTCATTCATCTATTTTGATCCCAGGCGTATGGCTACTACTTACCATGGAAAATATATTCTGCTTTTTTTTGACACAAGGAAAATATATTGTGCTACAGTAAAGAAACAAGCACTCTCGGCCATAGCGATTAGGCCCATTAGCGTAACTAGCCCGCCTTATTTTTCTACCCGCTCTTTTACAAACAGGCCGAAAGGGGGGGAGTGGATGAATTATTACTAGGCCAACGGAGGGCATGTTGGCTGGGTATTTAGCGAACCGTACGTTTCGCTTCTCGTGCCGTGCAAGGTTGCTTCCGATTAAATCGGATCGAGCGAGCCATCCGAAAAGGCAGCAAACAAGCGCATGAACCGCGGCCGTTACATCGTTTTTCCTTCGATCGGGGCCCTACGATTTCAGGGGCCCAGTACGATCGCACCGCTCGCACAGCCTTGTAGACGGGCCTGGTTCAAATCATGCATTTTGCTCATTTGTTGGAATCACTAGTTCATGGTTTTGTTGTGGTGAAATCATTGTATATGATGCATTTAGGGTAATGTTTGTGCTTTGACAATGTATTGTGTCAGTAGCATTGTTTGGGTAGTAAAAAATATCATTTAGGGTTTTGTTAGGGTTAATGACATGGTTAGGGTTAAGGTTGGGTTTATGGTTATGCTTAAGTAAATGCCTATATGACGAACGTTATGGTTATAGTTTAATTAGGGTTTTGTTAGAGTAGTTTGAATATAGCTCGATCTACTCCTAGGGTTTAAGTTTTTGTCGAGACACGGTTAGGATTTTTACCTTGGATGACCGTTATAGTAATACCTCGACTTGTAGGATGGGATCGATCATTTTTGTTGAGACTTCCGCGGAGGCGGCGGCGAAGCGTGAACGTGCAGTCATTGAGGAAAAGATGGACTTGTGGTCAAAGCCGTTGATGCATTGAATGCGGCTTGTAGAGATTTTTCAAAGTGTTATGTGTCGAAGTGCGACGATGCCAGAGTTAAGTTATACGAAGCTAAAGAGAAAAACATAAGCAACCTCAAGAATGAAGAGAAAAATCATAGACGCACTCTTGCAAGGCAAATTGCATTGTGTGGAACAAGGGATGAAGTGAATGAGATGGACTTTAACAACCCTGGCCAGATCATTGATTGGCTAGTTAGGCAACCATCGTCGGCGATACTTAGTCGGGCAGCTCGTTGGGCTTGGGTCTGTGAAAGAAATGATGTCATTTGTTGCAACCCCGGGCCGTACGGCAAAGATGTCTTGTTGATGGAGTAGTAAAGGGGGTTGAAACAAATGATGTTGTAGTGTCATTTGGATTGTAATGGCATGTACCATTATCATTTATGCAACCTATGTCATTTGAACCAGTGAGAACATTATGTAACCTAGGTCATTATAAATAAGTTATGCTTTGTGTTTGTATTGTATCATTTGATTTGAGTTATGGTTTGTTCCATTTCATGTAGCATGGAAAACATGACCCCGGAGCAGCTGAAGAAAGTATATGAGAAGTGTTGTGGCATTGCATCTAAGAGTTTGGCGGCAGCGCCTGAGAAGATTGTACCAGAGCGACAACTTGCTATCAAAAGGGAGCTTGAAGCATGGTTCAAGAGCAATGATGAGGAGATTGCTGCCATGATGGATTTCAACAAGTATCCATTCATGGAGGAACCTTCTGATCTTAAGGAGAGAAAACTTTTCCGTAGGCTTGTGAAAGAAAAACAGAAGATCCTTGATGAGTTGCATGAGAAGGAATATGCTTGCAGACATTCTGTTTCAACGGAGATCTTTTTCTCTGTGAACATAGAATAATTCCGCGAGCTGGACTTGAGAAAACCCGGACAGGTCATTGGATGGGCAATCAGACAAGGCAAGTCAGAGATTACGGAACGCCGTGCTCGATGGGCATGGTTCGGCGAAACGAAAGGTGTGTTGGAGAATTGGGCGGGATCGTCGGATTATCAACTGAAGCCTAATCCTGATCGTGACACACAAATTGAACGTCTTATGCGTTTTAGATCTTTCTTTCCGAAGTAGAAAATGTATGCTCGCGTTTGAGCTTTGTAGTTTGAACTTATGTCATTCGAATCGCTAGATGTTTTAAGTCAGTTGAACTAGTGTCATTTGTGGATGTAATTAACTATGCTTAGTTATGTATGTCTTCACTACTCCATCATTTTTGCATGTCATTTTGTATGCTTAGTTCACAGAAATTTATAAGAAATGCAAAGGCAAAGGGCTAAAAAAGATAGGAAGAGGGAAAAGGAACAGAACCCCTACCGCCATGGTCCCCGGCGGTAGGGTGACCAACCCTACCGCCCCCAAAATGCTCGATTTGGCTACAAAAGAGGCAGCACAGCAGGCCTTCGGGTGGCCACCCCTACCGCCATGGGCCCCGGCGGTAGGGTGCCCAACCCTACCGCCCCCAAAATGCCCGATTTGGCCACAGAAGAGGCAACACAGCAGGCGTTTGGGTGGCCACCCCTACCGCCATCGGCTCCGGCGGTAGGGTGGCCAACCCTACCGAGGAGCAGGGGACCGTTTCGGTCACAGAACATTTCGCCAGCCTACCGCCATATCCTCCGGCAGTAAGGTTTCATTTCCTACCGCCATGTGTTCTGGCGGTAGGGTGCAAAGCAGAGCAGAGTTTGCTCTGTTTTTCTTCTTCATCACTTCAACACAAATCAAGTCAGCAACAGCAAAACAAACATAGTTCATGACATAGTTTCATCAAATCAAATACGTAGTTAATGACAGGTTTCACAAATAAAGTACATAGTTCATGATAGGTATCACAAATCAAAGACATAGTTCATCACATGTTTCTCGAATCGAAGGCATAGTTCATGACTAGTTTTTCGAAGCGAAGGCCTTATTGGGTCACACGAGGCCATTTTCATTTTTTGCCGCGTGCCTCATCCTCCTCTTGGGCTTCATGAGCCCTTGCAAGCTTTCTTGCTCTTTCCTCTTGACGAGCAATCTTCTCCTTGCATGCCCTCTCCTCTTCACGCTTCTTGCGCCATCCTCTCCTTTTCACGACGCTCTTCATCCAAACCTCTCTGAAATGCTTCTTCAAACAACCACTGCCTCCTTAGACAATCTTGATGTTGATCTTTCTTAACATCTTCTAGCACATCTTGATCTATCCATGTGAAGTACTTACAAAGTGGAGGCGGCGACTAGGTACGAATAAAGAAGAAATGTGGTGTCATTAGTAAGATAGATTCAAAGGTTGGCGACATGTTTGAACTTGAACAACTTACCGGCGGTACATCATAGGCGTGAGCTGGACAAGGACGATCGTAGGCATAGTTGGGACAAACAAAATATCTTCTTCCTTCCGTCCATGATTTCTTGCGGTCGGTGGATACCTTAACTTTGCAAACATCTCCACACCAACATGGTGGAGTTCTCATATCTTTGTCCTTCACCTTATCCGACTTGGCGTCTGTCCACTTGTCCGGCATATCCTCGCAGTTAGCACATGGTGGCCTCGTCACGGAATCGGAAGAAGCCATGCCTATAAAGACAAATTTGGTAGTTTGTAAAGCAAAATAACATGTATGTATGCAAAAAAACAAATAAACAAGTTCAAATAACAAATACCATTCACCTTATTTCAACCATCTGGGTTAAGCAAGATGTCAATAGGCCTTCCTCTATCAACCCTTCTCGTCCTAGGAGCACGACCACCGGTACCCGGCCGTCCCCCATGCCCTCTCATACTGTCTCCTCGTCCACTACCGCCAAGATTCGTCCGTCCCCCACGCCCTCTCATACTGTCTCCTCGTCCACTACCATCCCTACCGCCTCGTGTGCCACCGGTACCTCCTCTTCGGGCACCACTTTGACTAGGATCCGGAGTGTTGGCATTGGTCCGTGGCTTTTTGGTGCATTTTCTAACATTGTGTCCCGGCTCGTCACATTTACCACAATTGTTGAGGTCCGGTGCCTCCATGAAATGGCCACTACCAAGTTGTTTCATTCCGGTGTATCCAGCTAGGTCATCCATGTCACCCCTAAACCTCTTATTTCTTCTTCTTCCCTTTGTAGGCACCATGAGTTTGGGGTCGGGGACGATGTGTGGCCCATGATACTCAGGCCACTGTGACTGATCTAGGAAGGGATGAAACCTAGGAGCCCATGTCAACCTCGTTCGTTCCAATGTGAACTCATGCAACCGCAAGGTGGTACCATCGGATACTTTCAAGTTTTTGAACCTTGCGGCGGTCATCACATGCAAGCAAGGCTAATGATACTTGTGAGGTCTCTCGCACTGACACCACCGGGTCTTGAGGCGCACCTCATATGCTACTCCACCATATGTCATGCCGTCCCTTGTTGTGCCACCCGGCTCATCGACTTGGTAGATTTGTTCTTTTTCATTGAAACTAATGATTTGTTGACGCCAAGACTTGCGCGCTTGATGCTTCAACCAATCCTCAACTTTGAAGGGAAATTCCATTTTGTCACCTATCCATTTGGCCGTCTCTTCGGAATGCCTCAGAAAATACTCGTTGAGCTTGAAGAAGGTATATTTCACTATTGCATAGACCGGCAAAGAACGGACACCCTTGAGCACATTGTTGAAGCATTCCACCATGTTACTTGTCATGTCTCCGTATCGGAAACCTCCTTCGTCGTAAGCACGTGACCACGTATGCTTCTCCGGAAAATTCCTTGTCAAGAATTCTCTCCCTCCTTTGTTCTTTTTCAAAGCCTCGAATAGCTTATCATAGCGGCTTTGGAATGTGGCGGTGTTGTATGCCACACAAACATGGGTAAGATCTTTGCAAAACTCCTTACTCTTGCATGCACGGTAAAAGTTTGCCACGAAATGCCTCATGCACCAACGGTGTTGGAGCTTTGGATAGCCTGGAATATCAACTTCTATTGCTTTGAGAATCCCATGATGGCGATCTGATATGATGCACACCTCTCTTTTGGGGCCAATCACCTTCATCCTCACATCGATCAAGCCCAACCTCATGCCACCATCAACAACGGCCTTGTCGGCAAGGCTTAGATCACGGAACAAAGAGGGTCCTCTTTCCTTGCCATTGACCTTCTTGTAAATTTGATTTTCTTGCGGCGTGAATCCATCCTCATCCAATTCTTCCGGTGGACCCTCATCATCCGGTCCATGTCTTGTTGATGCACAATGACATCCAAGTCACCAATGAGATTGTAATGAATCTCTTCTTCTTCCGCATACACATCATCTTGAGCAATAGCATCTCCATCAACATGAGCAATGGCATCTCCATCAACATGAACATTTGCATGTTCATCAACATGAGCAACGGCCTCGTCTTCAACATGATCATCACCTACAAGAACTATTGCTCTAGCATTGATGATGTCCTCTTCATTTGGTTGGCTACTTGGTGGTTGGCTAGCCGCATTGTGGTCAAACACCACGACAGCATCATGTATTGGGGAGGACACATTCCGGTTCAAGTCAAGTAGTGGCCGAGGAACTTCAACCTTGAATTGTCTTGTGGCAAATAACTCAAGTGACTTGTCTTGTGATCCCTCAACTTTCTCCTTATACACATCCCAATGCAATTGAGAGGTGATGGGCATACTCTTTAATCGGGATCTTACTCCCACTCCCACATCATAACGTCCAATAAGCTTCACACCATCACTTGGGTTAATCCAATTGAGGACGTTTCTCACTTTCACGACAATATCATCATAGCTCGGGCTTGTCTCAAAAACCATGGCCTCCTCCCCTTCGTCGGCATTTCCATGCATGAAAGCCGCCTTGTCCAAATAATGCACATTCACTAGTTTATCCATCTAAAAATAATGGAACAAAATTGGGTCATCTAGGGACCGGTCATTTCATATGGATGAACTATCTAAAATATAAGGTTTTGAATCTAACAACTAGTTTACCTTAATCATAGCACTAACCCTAACCCTAACCCTAATCTAAATATACCCCTAACCCTAACTCTTAAGCTAGCTTGCCACAACAAAGAGTGACACATATTACTTAGATCAACCATGAATACACCATAAATGCCCCATAAATGTGCCATAAATGCACAATAAATGCTAAACTAGAGGAAGAACTAGGGGGTTGCAAAACTAGTTCATTCCAAGAAAAGTAGATGATTTGAACCAACCAAATGAAGGGGGGATGGGGGAGGTACCTTGGGTGATGCAAATGAGCTCGATCCACCGGCCAAATCTCAAGTAATGGAGGGGGATCTAGTGGGTGTTTTGGTGGGGGAGAAGAGGGGAAGAGAGTGTGAGCTCGGGAGGGAGGAAGAAGATGAGCGGAGTGGGTGGGTGGTGCGTGGACCCCACCAAACATTATCTCCGGGACCCTATCGCCGGGGTCCTCGGCGGTAGGGTGTTGGAGCCTACCGCCGTGCCCTGCGGCGGTATGTCCCTTTGCCACGTCAGCCCCCGTTAACGGCCAGACGGCCGTCAAAGTACCCTACCGCCAGCTAACATGGCGGTAGCCTGCACACATCTACCGCCACGGGGCCCGACGGTAGCAAAAAAGGGTCAAATGTCGAAATAATTTCAAACCGGGGTCAGATCCGGATTTTAGACGTGAAAAAGTCAAAACACAAAATTTTGCCTCTCGTGCCATCGCCTCAGGTCCTGATGACTGCTGCTGGCACTGGCGCACTGCACCCCGCCGAACGGCCGATGCACGCGGCAGGAACACGCTGCTTCCTCCGCACTCACGCACGCACGCACGCGCGCCGGTGTGTATGCAGGAACAGTGGCGCGCACCCGTGGTCGGTCTCGATCATGGGACGGCGGGGCGCGAGACAAAAGCCGCGTCCGACGACATGATGCGCTCCGATTCCCTGTGCGGCCCTGCTTTGAGCTGTGATGCGCTCCGATTCCCTCTGTCCGGTGAGTTGATACGATTGGCCCAGCGCTTGCGGTCGAGATTGCCCTGGCCTCGACGCAGCATGCATGGTTGCATGCACCAAGTGCGCAGAAAAGAGCAGCTAGCGCCTGCCTGCCGCACCAGGCCGTGTTCACGGGAACACACCGTGCTCTGCTGGCCACCGACCCCAGCACATCTGGCCACACCACAATGGATTGGAGTGATCCTTTGAGAGACAAGTGGTTAATTAGTTACAATCTCTTCCTCTTCCCTGGCCGGCCATCATCATATGCTCGCGGGCCATTCTGGGGGACGGACGAGAGACGGCGGCCGGGAGAGAATCATCGGCCATGGAAAGTGGAATCGTGCACCAATTCTCTGATGGTGACGGATGGAGATGATGATAAGATCATACCCGTATCACACGATCGCAGCAAAGCAGCCAGCTAGCGAGAGCAACAGCATTGACTGACGGCTAAGCCGCCACTCATGATGCCTGCGTCTCCTCCTGATCGATCAGCCCCTGGATCAGCATTCCTAGGAGTACAACGAAATTGAGTCATAACGTGTAAGCTGTGCTCGGTGTGTTTGAGACTTTGAGTAACAGATTTGAGTTACTAGTTGCATACAGCGTGAAATAATTGAGTACTATGCATATGTGGACCACCGACATTTTGTTTTATGCTGCACGTTACTCGGCCTAGCCATAACATGTGGCTGATCTGCACGTTGCATGTGTTGCTGTCAGATCTGGCTGTCCGGATTACGCAGCTAGGCTTGGTCCCACCGTGATAAGGCGGCCTGGTTATTGAGCAGACGAGGTCGACCGGCCGATCTGGCAAATGAGAGGCCAGGTAGGTGGCAACCTCGTTCCATGTCATTCTAGAACAAGATGGTACCTGCTCCGCGCCTGCGATTGACTAATTTGCTACGTAATCATGCACACGTGCCGCCTACTCCATGGAGTTACCACTACAAATTTTGTGGCCCGGGATGATGCATCACCAGGACTGGGTCACTTCAGCTTAAACAACAAGCCGCAAACAATAATTTAATCAGGATTACGTCGTAATTTGGTGCCATTAGCTACGTGGACCAGAGCAGCTCCGTGTTCAACCACCGGAGCGGAGATGATACATTACATGCATGGATGATGCATCACTGCGTCACTTCAGCTTGAACAACAAAGACGAGCAGCAATTGCACGTCGTCGACATAGTTTAAAATTCAGATTACGTTCGAACCCATTCGATAGCGCCATGTAGCTAGCTACGTGGATGGATCAGAGGCGCCGAGTGCTCAACCACTACATGATCTTCAAGGAAAAGATCATGCATCGTGACACGCATCCAGGATAAAAGAGAAATGGTAAGGGAGAACGTACCAGACCAGTAGTTTTTGTTGCCGGAAACTCCATCAACTTTCTTGTGATTTGCAGCTAGCTAGCGCTGTCGTCATCACAGTTCACACACACCATTGGTTGATTAATTAATTAATTTGGTCGTCGATCACGAGCTAGTAGCAGCTGGAACCGGACCCTCTAACATTGTAAAGGGAAGTTAGAGAAGGTACAATAACCTAACTTTCCTTCTTTCTATCCATATGATTATGGCTAAAACGACTTAAATTAATTTGCAAATTGATAATCTACTATGTGCATTTATTGTAATTACATACAAACAAAACTGATGGTGAAATAAAATTAATTTTAAATTATTTATATCTACAATAAATACCAAGAGTAAACAAACTACTAACTAACGACTAACAGTCCTAACTTCCCTTCTTTTCATTTGACACTAGGCAAACACTGTAGCACTGTGACTTCCCTTCACAATGTTAGAGGATCCGGTTTCGTAGCAGCTAGCGAGTGGTAGCATGAAAAGTTTCGCATTGCCAGAAATTTCCAATTTGCGGCACGGAGGTGCATGTGGAACCATCGAGTTTCCACTACTCCCGTTGTTTCTTTTTATTGCTATCCTTTTTTGTCAAAAGTTAAGCTTTATACGGTTTGTTCAAATTTGTATTTAAAAAATTAATGTATATATATGTATATACAATATTAAAATAAAAATAATATAAAATATATACTTTATGATGAATATTTTTTGTGGGGATGAAGGAGGATGCAGCTTCAGTTGCTGCAGGTGGGATCACTACGACCTGCAGCGGGCTCAGCGGACGCGTCCGGACGCCCTCATATCCGCCTCATATTTGAATTGAATGTGGGTGGTGTCGGTGAGCCCGAGCGTTTGAGGCCTGTTTGAGGCGCATGGCTGGATCAGATTTTTATGATCAGTCAATGACCAGCGGTCCTCCCGGATGTTTAAGGCGAGTCTGGAGCACCCAGCTGTAGATGCTCTTAGCTACATGGATCGATGGAACGTGCCCTGTGTTCAAGGAGTACATGCAGGCATTGCAGGGTGTAGCCATGCTCAGCAATATACAAATAAACAAGAGAGAACATAACAGGCCGGTAGTTTTTCCTCCCTGAAAGAAACTCCACCAACTTTCTTGTGAGTTGTGATCTGCAGCTAGCTAGCGCCATCGTCATCACACCATTAATCTCTTACCGTAGAAAGCCGGGAGAATCGACGACGATCATGGATCACGTCGCGAAAAACGACCGACGTGCGTGTGCTCGCGTGCGAGCAAGGCTATAGCACTGCGCGCTCGCATGCGCCGATCACGACCGCGTCGCTAGCGCGCCGGTCGACATCTGCTTCCCTCGAGCGCTATGCGTGCGTGTGCGCGGCCACACCGCGGGCGCATGTCCTGCCTCGATCTTGCTAATTTTTTTAAAATAATACATTTTTTTTATTAATTTGCACAAATATTACGCTGAAAAAATAAATTTCAAAAATACTACACCATCGGCCCGCTGCAGGCCGACTGGGCCTAATCAGCCCGCAGCGGGCCGACTGGAGGCCTGTCGGCTTGCTGCTGGCCGATAGACCTGTCGGCCACAAGGTCAGGTCCAGTCGGCCTGCTGTGGGCCGATAGGCCTGCTGTGGGCCGACTGATGCATGCACCATTTTTGGCCATTTTGCCCCGTATTTTCGCGCAACCCTTTCCCTCAATATTTTTCCATTTCCCGTCATATGTTCCCGCCAACCCTTCCCCCTTAATATTTTCCCGCCACCGGTTTTCTCCACTCATTTCCCGCCATATGTTCCCGTCAACCTTTTCCCGCCATACCGCAGTCGTTCTTTCCCGTCGTTTTCTTCTCTCTACCTATAAAACCCCCTTCAGGCGGAGGTGGATAAGCATTCCAGTGTAGTGTAGTTGAGATGTCCCATTATCCTTTCGATCGTAGTTTTCACCCTGGGATGAGCAGGACTCTTCTGAGGCTAGCTACCGATTTCAGGATTGACAATAGGATAGTTTCATGGGACGAACTCACCGGTAATGACACCATAATGAATGAGTTGGCTCATGAATTACGTAGGTCTTGGTGGCCTGAAAGGACCTATGAGGAGGTACGTAAAGAACTTCTTAGGTTGCATGAAAGGTGGAAGAAGGTAGTGGTACCGAAGAGTGAAACTTTCAGAAGGATTGCAGCAAATAATCCATCTTTATGGACTGAGGAGAGCGAGGACGAAGATGATATCTTCATGCCGCCGCTTCCGGGTTCTGCATAATCGAAGGGCGAGAGTTCTGCATCGTCGAAGGGCAAGAGTTCCTCATCGTCAAAGTGCAAGAGTTCTTCATCGTCGAAGGGGTTCTGCATCGATGGAGGATGATGATAATGACTTCATGTAGTTTTTATGTTGTATGTTGTAAGTTCAGTCGTACGTACCGTTTATTTTAGATGTACTTATATGTAGTTGTTTGTACTGTCTTGTTGTACGAGCATTCTGTTCTATCTAAATATGATGTTGTAGTTCGGATAACAAAGTACTAAAATAGAGTAGGCATATGTCTCATACATAAGTACATAGTCATTTGTCTCATACATCGAATAGACATAAGTCTCATACATAAGTAGATGTTCATGTCTCTACTGATAGATAGAAGCGTCAGTGACGACGTCTGGCCTGGCCGGGAGGCGGATCTACAGGGGGCGTCCATCCTAACCTATTGGGTGGCCTAATGTTACGAGGAGGAATCTCAGACTCTCCCTGGTCATGCTGTGTATCCTGTGTGGGGCCTGGTGGAGTAGTCGAAAACATGTTCATCCAGTGGGTGTGCTGCGACATCTGAGCCTGTATGTTCTCCTCGGGATGTTGATCACTCCCCCACGTATCATGTGATGGCGACATAGACGCATGCTATCCATATGCTCCTGCATGACGGAACTTTAAGTCATGAAGAATGATGTCGCCTCAACTAATATTGAAAACAATAAATATGAAGACACACCTGCTAGCTATGATGGCTGCTCTGGCTCAAACACAAAGCTCGACGAGGGATCGTGGTGCTGTGGCTGTGGAGAAAACACGAAGCTAGACGTGGGACCATAGTGCGGTGGTTGCTGCCACGATGAACTGCCAGGTTGTTCAGGAGGGGGTGGCCTGGTCGCCGGCTGATGTGCTAGCTAGACGTGGACGTGGTTGATGTCGGTGCATGGAGGGACGCGGCTGCTGTTGCTGGTGCTGAACAATGTCGCTTCTCCGGGTGAACGTGATAGCCTCGTAGATAGTCCGTATTTTGTTCTGCATCCGTTCCAAGAAGGGTTGTATCACATGACGGTGGTGAAGAAGAGGTCCTGACAATAGTGATCGTCCAAAGGTGGTCACATCGTCATAGAGTTCGTGTGTCAAGGTAGCCTGCAAATTTTCAGGACGATTATTAAGTATGCACGCCAATGTGTGTGACAACATTACTTAAAGAAAATATATCTTACCGCGTACTGCCTAGAACCCGAAGTATCATAGCTCGGGTACGTATCCGACGGAGTAGGATCAGGTATCTCCTCTGGGTGAGAGTGCTCAACGATGCATAACCGTGTTCCGGTCATGTAGCACCGCAAATAGAGATTGAATTCATTGAGTTCAAAATTGTGATTCGCGTGCCATAGATTTGTGTTTGCTGTCTCCCATTCTATAACATACAGCTCTAGTCTAACTAGCCACTCAGCAGTTGTCCTAGTCATGCCCTTCCTTCTCGTCCTAAAATCGTGATGTGTCTTCAGCAATTATGAAAGATAATTGTGGTGTCATGCCTTTCGAATTGAGCACTATGAAAGATAATGCAACATTGTAAAACTGGTTAATACCTGTGGATGTGTGATGGCACCGGGTTCTCTGTAGGGGGAGGTACCTCCAACTGCAGAAGACCAAATTGCCTCATAACCCTCTATTATGCCATCTCCTCGACGAAGATATCGAAGATGATCTTCGATTTCGTCTTCCAGTAATCTCGGTCCCTTGTGCATAGCAAAGACATACTACCAGGGTATCTCGCATATATGGTTGCTTCAGTGTAGGGCTGCCAGATGACCCTAGTGTACGTATCGAACTGCTCGTTCAGTGCTGTGTATGCCTTTCTGGTCTGATCACTAGCAAAGCGTCTCTTCAGAAAACAAATGTTAGTAGCCGCTAGCATTGAACTATCTCTGGTGCACACAAAAGTTGCATTAAACTATAACACAATACGTACCTCGCGACGTGTCCAACACAGACCAAAAGTAGGCATGTCGATGCCATCAGCATCAAACATGGCGTCTATAGGCTGATTAACACGTACATCTGGTCGGCCTACAGAGAACCTCTCCCATGACCACAACTGTAGGAATAGAGGGCATCCAAGAAGGGCTGCCTTTCTCGATATAAGCTGGCAACCGTTATCGTGGTTCTAAGTCTGACAGTAGAAAGGGGGGTAGGTATGGAGAGGCAAGATCTTAGCTATGGAGTAGTTGTATACGCAAGGGATTTACGAGTTCAGGCCCTTCTCGGAGGAAGTAACAGCCCTACGTCTCGGAGCCCGAAGGCGGTCGACTGAATTATATGTGTATGAGTTACAGGGATGCGAACCCTTTACACTGAGGAGGGGGGTGGCTTATATAGAGTCTGCCAGACCCCTCCGACCCTCAGTTATGCAGGGTTTAAAGTACATTAAGGCCTGGCGTTACTGGTAACGCCCTACATAAAGTGATATCATGACCATAAAGACTACTTAATAACAGACCGTTTGGGTGCATAGTGACTCTAGATCTCCTGGTGGTCGAGTGAGTGGCTTCATGGTCGAGTGTCTTCGAGTCCGTCGAGTGGAATCCTTCCAGGTCGACTGAAAGGCAGTTTCTTCTAGAGATGCCCCTTGGGGAGGGTACCTTGGACAGGTCCATGACCCTACCCTAGGTACATGGCTTCATCATTAGCCCCCGAATGGATCGAGATTTGAGTGAGGAAGGAGTTGAGAATTCTTCCGACCTGTTTTTTGTGCTATGAGTGTGTCTTGTTCTGGATCAGTGACTTTAAGTGATGGCATCAACTTCTTTTTCAGTTGCCTTGATCCATTCTTTGTATCTGTCGAGTGACTTCTATGCGCTTGGAGATTTTCGAGCGACGGATCGGAGGAAATCTCCGGTCTGACAAGTTGCTCCGCTGTTCGCGGATTTAGCGGGATCCGAATTTCGGGAAGCGCGCGAGGCGGAGGAGGCCGCGGTACTCAGATGGGATAAGGCAGGGACGCCTCGATCTTTGCACCACCTTTTTCGCCACGTATCGCGCGCGCGACTGTTGCGGGATTTGACAGGGTCGTCCAGGCCTACCAGTCAGCCACTCGGAAGAGACTTCATATAAGGCGCCGGACGGAGGTTTTTTGAACAGTGCGCCCTCATTTTACCCTCCCTCTTCCTCAGATTCACCTGCTGCGTTCGCCACCGTCCCAGCGCTGCTGCTCTGTGCGTGCTTCGCCGACGACGATGGTGAAGGAGAAGACGACGGCTGTGGAGCGGGCGAAGAAGGCGATGACGAAGGCAAAGGGGAGGGCGACCAGTCGGGGCGGATCCTCGTCGCGGGCCAGTCTGCCGCAAGGATGGATCCAGGGAGACTGGATCCGCTCAACTATCCGCCAAAAAGACCTCGACGACCTGGCTAATGAGGGACTAATCCCTCATGGATCAGCGAGGCTCCCGGGGAAGGAGTGGCAGCCGCAGCCTCAGGAGGGTGAGTGCGTCCTCTTAGCTACCCACGTCGACCGCGGGTTTTCTCTACCACCCAACCCTTTCTTTCGGGGATTTCTGAACTTCTTTGGGGCAGAACTCCACCACTTCACACCCAACTCTATCGTCTATCTCGCCGCTTTCGTGTCCTTGTGTGAGAACTTCTTGGGTTGTCTGCCGCATTGGGGCCTTTTCAAACACATTTTCACCTGTCTCTCTCAGACGGTGAAAAAGGCTAATCCGAGTGACGAGAAAACCCAAGTAATCCAGATGTGTGGGGGTCTTGGGGTTCAAATGAGGAGTAAAAGTGCTTTTCCAGCCATGATCCTTCCCGAGTCAGTCCGAGGGTGGCAGTCGACCTGGTTCTACTGCCAAGACCAGCCGACGCCAGGGCAGTCGACTGGACTCCCTCCTTTCTCCATGGACTGAGTGAACAAGCCGTCCTCTCTGAAGGTGGTCCCGGAGGAGAAGGCTCAGGTTAAGGTGTTGGTAGAGCGTGTAGTCCAGCTCATCCGTGACGGGGTGACTGGCATGGATCTTCTGGAGTTTTTCCTTCGACGGCCCATTCAACCACTTCAATATCGAGGCCATCCGATGTGGATGTACTCTGGTACTGAAGACACCACTCGGGTCAACCCGGAGGAGGTCGACGATGCCACACTGGAGAGGTGGATGACTGCCATCACAGGGAACAAAGATAACCCCCGTGGAGCCAGGAGGATTCCGCCACTCGACCAGACATATGAACCAGACAAGGTCTAATCACGTATCTCCGACCGTGATCCTAACACCTTCATTCCGTTTTGCTACCATTCAGTCGACTGACTTTTGTCTTGTTTGTTGTCCTCCAGGTCACTACCGAGATGTACTCGATGCCCAACGGGGAGTAAGAACAGACCGAGGAGGAGGAAGGGAGCGGGGGTGAAAGTCAGGAGGAGTGGGAATCCGATGGCGAGGAGGATGAAGAAGATGCCGGCTCTGGTGAGGAAGAGGAGGAGGAAGTCGAGCCTCCCCGTACTGAAAGACGATCCAAGCTCACCCATGACCCCGCAGTCGAGCGTGGCAAGGCGGCCGTGCTTGTTGGGCAGTCGACCAAACGTCCTCGGACGACCTCTCCGGCGCCGACCGAGAAAGCGTCGAAGAAACCCTGAGTAGTGTCATCAAAACCGACGAAGGCCCTGCCGAAGATGAGGATGGTGATTCCCACTATTTCCGGGTAATGGCAGAACTTGTGTTTTCTTATTTAACATGGATACACTCTTGGTCGACTCGTTCGCTGACCGACTGATTTCTGAAATCGCAGTGCTACTACTTCTGAGACCTCAGCCAGACATGAAGATCAAGAAATGGAGGATGCTGCCACTTCCAACCCTGGTATGATCTCTGTAGTTTCGCTTTCGGTCAATAGGATCTTCATTTTTAACTTTGAATCTTTCCTGTAGCTCCACCTAATATCATCGTTGATCTCCCTGATGATGACGATGAGGAGCCACTGAGGCAGAGGAGGAACAGGAAAATGTCTGCTGGCAAGACTGCTCAGGTTGTATCAGCACCTGAGACGCTGGTTCCGGAGGGGGGGCGACGTCAGTCGGACTACCGTGTCCTTTGCTATGCCACTGACGAGTGCTCGCCCTTCGTCGTCGAGTGCTGATCCGCCTTCCCTTTTCTCCACCCACCACGTCCCAGAGGACCAAGCAGGCGCTGCTGAAGAAGCTATACGCCAGGCGGGGGTCATGATGGAGCAGGTGAAGGCGATCCAAGACGCCAGCCAAGCAGCTTATGATGCAAGCTCAGCCCTTCAGAGCAATGTCCAGGTTAGTTGATCACCGCTTGTTATGTTAGGATATGGTACCTGAAAACTTTACTTTCTGAAGATCTTAGTATCCGTACACCCACTGGGTGTGTCGATTGAATATCTAGATTGGTGGGGGCACGCTGAGTGCACCACTGGGTGTAGTCCCCGAGACCGTGGTCGACTGCTGGCAATCGAGTCTGGTCTGAAGAACTTTTTTTTGAAACTGTGGTTGACTGCTGGCAGTTAGCTATGATTTAGGATCATAACCTTTTTGTCTCTTTTGGTCGACTGATCGATCCGAGCCGGTAGAACCAGTGGGGGCACGCTGAGTGCACCCACTGGGTGTAGTCCCCAAGACTACAGTTGAATATTTTGATTCGGCTGTAGTCTTAGAAATGCTATGATTTTTCTCTTAGTCACTCGGAAGTGACCTATCTTTGATGTCTGTCGACTGATCTTTCGCAGAAATCTTGCGAGCTTGTGGCTCGTTATACTGAGTTGGAGAACAAGCATATCCAGCTCGAACTTGATCTGAAGCTTGTCCAGGAGAACTTCACGAAGGCGAAGGAGGAGGCAAAAGGTATGTTTGGTGAGAACCTTGACGACTACCCTTATTTTTTGTCCATTCCTGAGTCTGATCTCACTGTCATTTTGTAGATAAACTGAAGGATGCTCTGAAGAAGAAGGACCTTGACCTAGCCGAGGCGCAGAAAGCGGCTTCGGACAAGACGAAACTCGCAGAAGAAAAGCTGGCTTCAATCAACAAACTTGAAGAGGAGAATACCAATCTGAAAGCTGCTCTCGATGCGGCCAACAAGGAGGTCAGCCGACTGAAGAATGACAAGATAGCCCTGAGTGACAAGGCTAGCGAATTGATGGGGAAGAAGAACGATCTGGAGTCTTATCTGGAAGGGCTCGCCAAGAAGTTATTCCTCATGCTTGAAGGTAACCTTTTCTATCCGATTGACTTGTTATCGTCGACCCGTCATAGAACTGTTGGCTTAACTTCAAACTGTGCTTATAGAATTCTGCCAAAACTTCGAGGAGGAGACCAGTCGACTGGAGCCAAACTTGGACCCCATTAACTCCCCTGTGAAGGACGAGGCTGCTATGAACGTGTTCCGACTGGAATCTCGCGTCGCTGGAGTGGTCGACTACCTCGCTCGATTGAAGGTTGCGGTGTCGCGGATCGACACGACACTCTGGCTAAGGGAGACCCTTCACAATGACCTCGAGTCTTTAATGACTCGACTGAATGACGTTCCAGGTCGAGTGCAGGAATGGAAGAAGTCTTCCGCCAGGTGTGGTGCTGATGTTGCTCTATCCCTGGTATGCGTTCACTATAAAGATGCTCGAGAGGACAAGTTGGCGTCCATCAGAGTGGCCAATACCAAGAAGCATGACTTCCAGTCTTTCATGGAGACCTTCATTGCTGCTGCCACTCGGATTGCTGACGGAATTGACCTGGACCAGTTCATCGCGCCCTCTAGTCCTCCACCCGAGGAGTAAAAAACTTCTATGCTTCACCTTAAATTTCCCTCGGTATGCCGAGTGGTTTTTGTAACCGATAAACTTTTACACGCTTGACGCCTGTGCACTTCTGAATCCGTTATCTGAACTTTGCTTATCGTTGAATATGCTTGCATTTGCCTTCGAGCGAATTTTCTTCTTCACTCAGAATATATTTTAATGCTTGAGACGCAGCTCTGAGGTGGTAAGCTCAGTCGACCTGCGCCTCGTCATCCTTGTAGAGCGGAATAAATTAAGAACTTAGGCAAGCACTGGGCTGCAGCCAGGCCTTCGAGTGGGAGGCTTGCTCTTCACTTGGTAGGGTTTTCAGATACTTAGGCGAGCACTGGTTTGCAGCTAAGCCCCCGAGGGGGAGGTTTGCTCTCCACTTGGTAGGATTTTCAAAAACTTAGGCGAGTACCGGGCTATAGCTAAGCCCCCGAGTGGGAGGTTTGCTCTCCACTCGGTAGGATTTTCAAAAACTTAGGCGAGCACTGGGCTGCAGCTAAGCCCCCGAGTGGGAGGTTTGCTCTCCACTCGGTAGGATTTTCAAAAACTTAAGCGAGCACTGGGCTGCAGCTAAGCCTCCGAGTGGGAGGTTTGCTCTCCACCCGGTAGGATTTTTTGTGGCGTAACTCCGAAGGAGAAGGTAACAGTCGACCTGCACCTCGTCCTCCTTCCGGGGCGCACATTGTATTTGTGGCGTAGCTCGGAAGGGGAAGGCAGCGGTCGACCTACACCTTGTCCTCCTTGCGGGGCGCACATTGTATTTGTGGCATAGCTTGAAAGGAGAAGGTAGCAGTCGACCTGCACCTCGTCCTCCTTGCGGAGCGCACATTGTATTAAGTACTTAGGTGAGCACTGGGCTGCAGCTAAGCCCCCGAGTGGGAGGTTTGCTCTCCACTCGGTAGGGTTTTCAGATACTTAGGCGAGTACTTGGACTACAGCTAAGCCTCCGAGTGGGAGGTTGGCTCACCACTCGGTAGGATTTTGTTAAACTTAGGCGAGTACTTGGACTGCAGCTAAGCCTCCGTGTGGGATGTTGGCTCACCACTTGGTAGGATTTTTTTTAAACTTAGGCGAGTACTTGGACTGCAGCTAAGCCCCCGAGTGGGAGGCTGGCTCACCACTCGTAGGATTTTGTAAACTTAGGCGAGTACTTGGACTGCAGCTAAGCCCCCCGAGTGGGAGGCTGGCTCACCACTTGGTAGGATTTGAAAGTACTTAGGTGAAACAGATTCGCAGCTAAGCCCCCGAGTGGTAGAGTGGATCACCACTCGGCAAGGATTTTTTTTTTACAAACTTAGGTGAAACGGATTCGTAGCTAAGCCACCCACTGGGGGACTTCTCATGTAAACAAAAGTAACGATAATCACTGGGAAAATTATAACACTCTTGTCTTTCATAAATAAACTACAGAAGTACTTTTATTACATCTCATCTGAGTGAATACTTAAGTATAGAAGGGGCGGAGCAGCTCCGCGTTCCAAGCTCGTGGCTCATCAACCTGGCGACCGACATTGTAAAGACGGTATGCTCCATTGTGGAGAACTTTGGTGACGATGAAAGGACCTTCCCAAGTAGGGGCAAGTTTGTGCGGCTTCTGTTGGTCCACTCGGAGGATCAAGTCTCCTTCTTGGAAGGTCCGACTCTTCACATTTCTGGCATAGAATCGATGCAAGTCTTGCTGATAGATGGTCGATCGGATCATGGCCATCTCTCTTTCTTCTTCCAAAAGGTCGACTGCGTCCTGCCGGGCTTGCTCTGCTTCAATTTCAGAGTAGAGCTCGACTCGCGGTGCATTGTGAAGCAGATCACTCGGCAGAACCGCTTTAGCTCCATAGACCAGAAAGAATGGAGTTCTCCCAGTAGACCGATTTGAAGTAGTCCTCAATCCCCAAAGAACTGATAGAAGTTCGTTGACCCATGCGTCTGCTGCGTGTTTGAGGTCACGCATCAAACGGGGTTTCAGTCCTTTGAGAATTAGGCCGTTGGCTCTTTCTGCTTGTCCATTCGACTGGGGGTGGGCGACTGAAGCGTAGTCGACTCATGTGCCTTGAGAAGCGCATGAGGCTTTGAATTGGTCGGAATCGAAGTTCGACCCATTATCGGTGATGATGCTATGCGGAACTCCATATCTGAATATCAATTCTCTGATGAAGCTGATGGCAGTGCCGGCATCAAGATTTTTAGTAGGCTTGGCTTCGATCCACTTGGTGAACTTGTCGACTGCCACCAGTACATGGGTGAAGCCGCTCCTGCCAGTTCTCAGTGGCCCAACCATATCTAACCCCCAAACAGCGAAGGGCCAGACGATTGGAATGGTCTTCAAGGCTGAGGCGGGCTTGTGCGACATATTGGAGTAGAACTGACATCCTTCACACTTGTCGACTATCTCTTTCGCCATTTCATTTGCTCTGGGCCAGTAAAAACCCGCTCGGTATGCTTTAGCCACAATAGTACGAGAGGACGCATGATGGCCACAGGTCCCCGAGTAGATGTTGTTGAGAATTATCCGACCTTCTTCCAGCGTTATGCACTTCTGACTGGCTCCAGTTGCGCTTTCTCTGTACAACTGTCCCTTTATGACAGTAAAGGCCTTGGATCGACAGACGATCTGTCGAGCCTCTTCTTCATTCTCTGGGAGCTCTTTCCTTAGGATATATGCGATGTAAGGCACTGTCCAGTCGGGAATGATAACCAAAACTTCCATGATCAGGTCGACCACGGCTGGGACCTCGACTTCAGTCGGATCCGTGTCACTTTTTGGCTGCGGGGCTTCTTCGGTGAAAGGGTCCTCTTGAACCGACGGCGCGTGGATATGTTCCAAAAACACACCACTGGGAATGGCCTCTCTCTTGGAACCTATCTTTGCCAAATCATCGGCTGCTTGATTCTTTAGTCGGGGTATATGATGAAGATCTAACCCCTCGAATTTCTTCTCCAACTTTCTTACTGCATTGAAGTAACTAGTCATAGCTGGGCTTCTGACGTCCCACTCCTTCATCACTTGGTTAACCACTAAATCTGAGTCGCCGTAGACCATGAGGTGATGGACGCCGAGTGAAATGGCCATACGCAACCCATACCAAAGTGCTTCGTATTCTGCTTCGTTGTTGGAGGAATCAAAGTGAATCTGGAGTACATATCTGAGCTTGTCTCCTCGGGGGGAAACCAACACTACCCCAGCACCAGAACCATTCAGCATCTTAGAGCCATCAAAAAACATGGTCCAGTGCTCCGAGTGAACTTGAGTCGGCAGTTGCTGCTCAGCCCACTCGGCGAGGAAATCTGCTATTGCTTGAGACTTGATAGCTTTCTTTGCCTCAAATCGGATATCCAGGGGAAGGAGTTCAATCGCCCATTTTGCCACTCGACCAGTTGCATCTCTGTTGTGCAGAATCTCTGACAACGGGGCGTCGCTGACGACTGTGATGGTATGGTCAGAGAAGTAGTGAGCAACTTTCTTCGTGGTCATATAGATCCCATATACAAGCTTCTGATAATGAGGGTATCTTTGCTTCGACGGGGTCAAAACTTCAGAAATGTAATATACTGGGCGCTGACCTTTAAAGGCTTTTCCTTCTTCTTCCCGCTCGACCGTAAGTACTGTACTGACAACTTGTCCTGTGGCTGCAATGTAAAGCAGCAAATGCTCTTTGCTAATCGGGGCAGCAAGCATTGGCTGGGTGGAAAGCAGGGCTTTTAGCTCTGCAAACGCTGCATCAGCTTCAGGAGTCCACTCGAACTTGTCTGACTTCTTCATCAGTTGGTAAAGAGGCAATGCCTTTTCACCGAGACGAGAGATGAATCGACTTAAAGCGGCCAAGCAACCAGTAAGCTTCTAAACATCGTGCGCACGCACAGGTCTTTTCATTCGGAGTATAGTGCCCACTTTCTCTGGATTTGCGTTGATTCCTCGTTCGGAAACGAGAAAACCGAGTAATTTTCCGCCCGGAACTCTGAATGTGCACTTTGATGGATTAAGCTTGATATCATACCTCCTGAGGTTGGCAAATGTTTCAGCAAGGTCAGTCAGCAGGTCGGAACCTTTTCGTGACTTGACCACATTATCATCCATGTACGCTTCCACATTCCGACTGATTTGAGTGAGCAAACACTTCTGAATCATCCTCATGAACGTGGCTCCGGCATTTTTGAGGCCGAATGGCATGGTGACATAACAGAAGCACCCGAATGGGGTGATGAAAGTTGTTTTGATCTCATCGGGTCCATACAGACGGATCTGATGGTACCCGGAATAGGCGTCTAAGAAAAATAGTCGCTCACATCCCGCAGTCGAGTCGACTATTTGGTCGATGCGGGGGAGAGGAAAATGATCTTTCGGGCAGGCCCGATTGATATGTTTAAAGTCAATGCACATGAGAAGTGACTTGTCCTTCTTGAGGACCATGATAACATTGGCGAGCCACTCGGAGTGGTAAATCTCTCGGATAAACTTTGCTGCTAAGAGCCGAGCCACCTCTTCGCCAATGGCTTTCCTTTTCTGGACGGCGGACCGCCGCAGATGTTCCTTGATAGGTTTCGCCTTTGAGTCGACTCGTAGACGGTGCTCAGCCAGCCCCCTGGGTACACCTGGCATGTCGGAAGGTTTCCATGCAAAGATGTCCCAGTTCTCACGGAGGAACTGGGTGAGCGCTTCTTCCTATTTGGGGTCGAGTGTTGTGGAGATATTAGTCGGAGCAGCATTGGGGTCGATCGGGTGGATGTGAACCGGCTTTGTCTCACCAGACGATTGAAACGCTGATTCTGTAGCAGGCTTCTTAGCTCGCAACAAATCACTCGGGTTTGCATTTTTCTGGTGTTCCTGCCACTCTTCTGCTACCATCTAAGCATCGGCAATCTTTGAGCCTTTCCGAAAGTACTCTTCCGCCTTCTTGCGATTACCAGTAACAGTGATCACACCTTTGGGGCCAGGCATCTTCAATTTGAGGTACACGTAACATGGTCGAGCCATAAAACGTGCGTAAGCTGGCCTGCCCAAAATAGCGTGATAGGCACTCTGGAAATCCACAACCTCAAATGTCAGTTTTTCCTTGCGGAAATGTTTGGAATCTCCGAAAACCACATCAAGAGCAATCTGGCCGAGTGACGCAGCCTTCTTGCTGGGAATGACTCCATAGAAACTCATGTTGCTGGTACTGAGTCTGGACATCGAAATGCTTATCCCTTTCAGCGTCTCTGCGTACAGTATATTCAAACTACTGCCACCATCCATCAACACTTTAGTCAGTCGAGTGCCTTCGACGACTGGGTCGACCACCAGAGCTTGCCTCCCAGGGGTGGCTATGTGTGTCGGGTGATCGGACTGGTCGAAGGTGATGGCAGTCTGAGACCATTTCAGATAATTGGGAGTCTCCGGAGCAACCATATTCACTTCTCGGTTGATAACTTTCAATCGACTTTTGCTCTCAACGTCAGCAAAAATCACCAGAGTGGAATTCACCTGGGGATATTCCTCGTCACTATCCCCCTTGTCCTCAATTTTGTCTGACTCCTTTTCCTTATCTTTGGGCTGATTCCCTTGGAATTGCTGTATCAAGAGCCGACACTGTCGAGTGGTATGCTTCGGGTAAATGAAGTTACCCTCCTCATCTTTCTTCATGTGGATGTGGCATGGCAAATCCATCACGTCATTTCCCTCCTCGTCTTTCACCTTCTTAGGGTTCCAAGGTGCTTTGGGCTTCCCTTTAAACTTTCCTTGAGTCACGGCCAAGGCTTCTCCAGGAGTAGCTGGCTCGACTTTCCGCTTCTGTTTCCGACTGGAGTTCCCTCCCCCGGTTTCATGAGCGGTTGGCTTGTACTTGCCACTCCGGAGTCGGTCTTCTTCTTCACCATTAGCATACTTGGTGGCAATCTCCATCATCCGACTCAGGGTCATGTCTCCGGTTCGACCGAATTTTAAACTTAGCTCTCTGTTCTTGACGCCTTCCTTGAAGGCACATACTGCTTGGTGATCAGATACATTTTCCACGGTGTGATGCAACGTGATCCACCTCTGGATATAATCCCTCAGAGTCTCATTCGACTTTTGCACACAAACCTGCATCTCTGTCAACCCTTCTGGTCGCTTGCAAGTTCCTTCAAATGTTCTAACAAACACTCGAGCAAGATCTTCCCAAGTGTAAATGCTGCTAGGTGCCAACTAATTCAGCCATGCTCTGGCTGAGCCTTCCAACATAAGAGGCAAGTGTTTCATGGCCACCTCATCATTGTCGCCGCCAATCTGAACAGCCACTCGGTAATCCTCAAGCCAAGTATCGGGCTTGGACTCGCCAGTGAACTTACTGACTCCAGTCGCCAACCTGAAATTGGGAGGAATCACTGCGGCCCTGATGGCTCTGCTAAAACACTCTGGTCCTGAGACGTGAACTCTGCTGCTGGTGGGCACATCTCTGTCATGGCCTTCTCGGTGAGCTCTGTTCCAATCGACCAAACCTTGAACAATGATGGATCTCGCATCAAAGCCTGGTTCTCTGGGGTCGACTGGAACCCTTCGCCCAACACTGTGCTGGCGTCAGTCATCTTGCTGTCGAGGGGCGTACGACCCACCTCTTGGGGGTGGAGTGGGCACTCGATGCCAATCATCGCGATCGAATCGGTCATCATACTAATCACGCCGACCTCCACGTCCCTCACGCCTCGGGGGCGATCTCGGGCTATGGGCCGACTGGACTGTATTCGAAGCGACGGATCTGCTGTGAATCCTGTTCCACGTCAGTGACACGGCTGAATTTTGATCTCCTGCTACCCGAAGCAAATATCTGATCTGCATCAAGCCTCTGCCAGTCTGTGACTGGGAAGGCTGAATTGACTCTGCTATACAGGCTGCAGCTGCTAAATTCTGAATCGGAGTTCGATATACCTGAGTCGGTGGTGGAAAGAGCTGACGTCGACTGGAGTCCGGAACCCGTTGTCGTGCACGCTCGTCGAGTGCTCGCTGGAGGTTCTCAAGTCGAGTGCACTCAGCCAGGTTGGCCAAACGCGCGTCCTCTAAGGCGTGCGCCTCGGGGGTTTCTCCAACGATAGGAGTATGCAGCGCATCCATGTTCCGACGGGGAAGATCTTCCCTTTGCAGCGAGGTGAGTGGCTCGGGTTGATACTCTTCGTGGACCTGCGCTGGGTCGCCTCCACCGTCGCCTCCGTCGGCGCGGGGGAAGCCGGGAGGATTGCGCGGTCCATTGACCATCAGGACCTCCGTCGCTGGATCACTGCTGTCGCACTCAGATGCAGTCTCTGTGGAGCCAGTCGACAGGTCGAACAGGCCGTAGAGAGATTCATCGGGCTCGATTGCCGCGACTTGGGGGATGGCCGACTGGCAGGCCACCGCGTGCCTCACCCACCGCTGAAGCCTCGACCGACCGGAGCGCTTGCACCGGCGGGAAGCGGGGAGGCAGGATGACCCAACGACCGACCGATACTGGGTCGACGGTTGCCGCAGGAGGTTGCCGCGGACACACGCGCGAAAGTGCGTCGCTCCGCGGACTGGGAGCGCGTCGATGTCGAGTGGGGCCTCCTGAAGCCAAGCAGAGTCGTCGGCGATGAACGTGAGTGCGTCGAGACAGGTCTCGCGGCCCTCGACCAAAACTCCGCTTGAAACCATGATGGAGATCGGAAAAAATTGCAACTTCTCCAATAAGTCGCTAAGACACCTGCCCCACGGTGGGCGCCAACTATCGTGGTTCTAAGTCTGACAGTAGAAAGGAGGGTAGGTATGGAGAGGCAAGATCTTAGCTATGGAGTAGTTGTATACGCAAGGGATTTACGAGTTCAGGCCCTTCTCGGAGGAAGCAACAGCCCTACGTCTCGGAGCCCGAAGGCGGTCGACTGAATTATATGCGTATGAGTTACAGGGATGCGAACCCTTTACACTGAGGAGGGGGGTGGCTTATATAGAGTCTGCCAGACCCCTCCGACCCTCAGTTATGCAGGGTTTAAAGTACATTAAGGCCTGGCGTTACTGGTAACGCCCTACATAAAGTGTTATCATGACCATAAAGACTACTTAATAACAGACCGTTTGGGTGCATAGTGACTCTAGATCTCCTGGTGGTCGAGTGAGTGGCTTCATGGTCGAGTGTCTTCGAGTCCGTCGAGTGGAATCCTTCCAGGTCGATTGAAAGGCAGTTTCTTTTAGAGATGCCCCTTGGGGAGGGTACCTTGGACAGGTCCATGACCCTACCCTAGGTACATGGCTTCATCAACCGTTGCACATATCTCGGTATGTAGCCGCTTAGACCGCCGAACCCCAACTCCTCTGTCGGATCTGATCCGCCGTCTGAGCGCTCGCTGTCTCGAGTGCCATAGGGATGTAGAGCGCGCTAATAGTGCTGACATGGTTCTCTGTGAACATCACCTTGCCGAAAAGCCACATTAAGTAGGCCTCCAGGCTCCGAGTGATCTGTTCCGCACTCAATGGCGCCTGAAACTTCTAGATCTGCATTAAGCAAAGAGAAAGTTTTAGTAAGTAAGCCACATGTATTTTCTCTAAAACCATATGCACGATAAATTGAAGATAAGAGGTAGGGGAAATAACCTAGAAATTGAGCAACCAATCATACTTAGGTCCATGATGCTCCCATACCGGATCCGGAACATCCGGAAAAACACCATGAAAACATTGTGTAAGACCCTGCTCCCAACCAGCCGGTGCGTCCAATGGTCCTATGGCATGACCTGCCAACGGTAGTCCCAGCAAAAGTGACACATCCTCGAGAGTAGGATACATCTCTCCCCATCGGGAAGTGAAACATGTGGGTCTCTGGCCTCCAACGGTCCACTAAGCAGCTTAACAAGGAGTAGATGGCGAGGCGTTTGCAGCTCGGGATAGACTCAACCAGACGTGCGAAAGGTAATAGGACAAGTGTGATCTTGAGGGATGGAGGGAATAAGACAAGTGTGATTAACTAAGTCACTGATTATCCAACTTGTGCCATACTTAGGGAGATAGCCATGCACCATGGCAGGACAATTTGCGTTCATGCAAACCATTGTCAGGTATTTCTGACTTGACATCTGAGTAGTGAAAACCCTTTGCGTGGACATTGCCAAGTTTGTTATTGCATCCTTCAGAGCTTGCTTGTTGGGATGCATAGCACCCGTCGCAATATTGTTCTGGTGATATTACCAGGCAGAATCATGTCCATTGTTCACGATCATAGCAGATGAGAAGTCATAATTCCACGATGCAGGATTCGGGACCTCCTCTACATTTTCTTCTTCATCCGACTCGTCTGAATCATAGGCATGACCCAAATCAACATCGGTGTCTTCTTCTTCCATCTGGTCCTGCATGTGCCCATCTACCTCGTCAGCGTCCACCTCGCCAATGTATTCACCATCGGCATTTCCCCCTTTTACCTGACTATTCTGCCCTGGTTCATAACCATCAGCATTTCCTCTTTCTACCTGACCGCTCTGTCCTTGTTCATAACCATCATCTCCAGCATTTGACATAGATAACTTCCTACCTACACTGCTCTGCCCAAGATCGTTGCCACCCTGGCCTTCATGTGCAGTGACCTCCTTCACAACGGGAAGCACTAAAGCAACATGATTGCATCCCCTTCGTTCACAACCTTGTAACCACCGCACCCAATCGGAGTCTCGCTCTATTGGCCTCAAATAAAAGTAAATTATTGTACTTGACCATGTCCATAATGCATGAACAACGACGGTGTGTGTTTCAGTATCAAGACCTAAACTTGCCGCAATCCATTCTTTCAACTGACTGACAGACCATGTTTGACGTGTGCTCATCGGCACCTCTATGTGAGTAAATTCACTCAGATCAGCTCCCATCTCAGTTGTTTGGACAGTACCAGGACCGTAGTAAAATCTGAACTTCACTACATCAGACATCTCGGCTCACCTATATTTTTTCAACAACGAAATACAAATATTAAGCAACAACTTAAAATACCCCCACTAACAAATATTAGACATGTCTATATATTAGCTAACTATATATTGCAGAATATTAACGAAGCAACTAATAGAATTCACACACCTACAAGCATATTACAAATATTTGCCGGAGCAACTACAAACATTTAAAGATTTTAATATTTGACTGGACTGCCTATATTACGGATTTTACCAGAGCTACTCCAAATACTGACACTCCTAAATACTTGACATCCACATGTAGTACGGAATATTACCGGAGCAACTACACACTTTTACACAACTAATTAGTTGACATTTAAATATATTTACGTATACTACAGGGGCAAATAACAATAATCGCACACCTAATTTATTTCACATCGAAACATATTAACAAGTACTACCGGAGCACCTACGAAAAATAAAATGTTTGTTGAAATATACCCTTGAAGCGTGTGTGCGAACGAAGAACGACGAACGGCGGCCACCAAACTGCCGGAGCTTCACCACCACCACCTCCACCACACTGCCCCAACTTCACCACCACCACCTCCACCAAAATGCTCACCACGAGCTACCCCATCAATAGATCGAGACCTCTTTTGGCTGCCCTAACTAAGTTGAATCCATTCACGGTGCCAAAACCACAAAAAACTGGCTCATTTAGGTCTAGAAATTGGAGGCATTTCCGTGTAGAGAGAGAAGGAAAAAACAGAAGAAGAACAGAAGCTCTCGCGTGGAGTTGGAGGAAAATGAGGATAAGGCTGCGCAGGGAGCCGAGCCAGCTGCTGCGAGGTGGGGCCGCACCCTATCGGCCCGCAGTAGGCTAACAAGGCCCCCCCCCCCCCGTGACTGCCCGCGCCGACAGCTCCCTCCCTCCCCTCGTGACGTGGCCTGCCCAATGCGCGGCTGACACGTGGCAGGCGGGCTAGCTGTCGGTCGGCTACTGGCCGACTATGCCCACTCGGCCTGTTGTGGGCTGATTAGGCCTAGTCGGCCTGCAGCGGGCCGACGGTGTATTATTTCTGAAATTTATTTTTTAGCGTAATATTTGTGCAAATTAATTAAAAAAATTATTATTAAAAAAATAGCTCGATATTACGCTTTACACCGTTGCACTGCTCTGCTCGGAATATATACGGGTGGTGAAAGGGACGGGATGCGGCTACAGGAAGGAAACTATGGAGTTGGTTCCTCAAAAAAGGAAGAAGGTGCAAAGTTGGCGGGAGCGGAGGGGTCGTCGGATCTCCTCTTCACGCCAATACTGGTATCGTCTCTGGACCGAACCCCATTTTTTAGCGGCGTCGATGGATCTAGGAGGCGGTAGACCACTCCAGCGTGAGCAACTCCAATCGAGCGACCTATTTTATCCGGCTGGATTATCCAGACATAAAACTTGGCCCGACGGACACGTATGTCTGCTCTTCGTCCCAACCCAAACTTGACCCAAATATGAGCCATAAATGGGTATGAAACAAACATAAGCGGACGCTCTCGTTGCTCGCTACCGTCTGCTCGTGCCCGCCCTGGTCCCACATACCAGTGACTGCGCACCACCGCGCTAGCACGCATCTCTTGTCTCTCGTACAACTCTCTCTCTCTCTCCCTCTCTCTCTCTCTCTCTGCCGCCGCCACCGGGTACGCTGGCTGATTCCGGCGAGTCCCGGTACGCTCTGTCGTCGTACTACACACCTAGAGCCCCCCTCAACGAGCCCTTCCTCTCCACCTCTAGTAGAAAACAGGGCATACGTTCGGGCCAGATAAGCCCATTAGTCCCGGTTTAGTCATGAACCGGCACGAATGGGAGCATTAGTCCCGGTTCGTGTCTCAAACCGGGACTAAAGGCATTAGTCCCGGTTCAAATGAG
>NC_041383.1:126415522-126471115 GCF_002162155.2 Triticum dicoccoides | reverse complement strand
TAAAAAGCAAAAGAAAATGATAAAAACTTTAAAAATTAAAATCCTTCGAGATGTAGTTATGTTACTACATCTACTAGTTAGGAAAATTAGAAAACTTAAATTTGGACATATTTTGCAAAAAAGTGTTACGAAAATGTAAAACGGCCATATCTTTTGCATACGATGTCGAAAAAAACGCATAATATATCAAAAAAATCAGCACGAAAATCCACATCCGATTTTGACGGCCTACGGTTTGTTTGCAATTTTTTAGAATTCTCAAATTCTAAAAGGAAAAAATGTTATGCCCAAATTTCTTCTTTTTTGAATTTTCGTTAAATCTGGTCAAACTATGGTCAAACTACTTATTCAAGAAGTATTAGTGTTACTAAATAATTATTTCTGTTTTTTTGAATTTTGGTCAAATCTGGTCAAACTATGCTCAAACTATAGTCAAACTATGGTCAAACTTATTATTCAAGAAATATTAGTGTTACTAAATAATTATTCAAGAATATTAGTGTTACTAAATAATTATTTCAATTTTTTGAATTTTGGTTAAATTTGGTCAAACTGTGGTCAAACTATGGTCAAACTTATTATTCAAGAAATATTAGTATTACTAAATAATTATTGTTTTTTAGAATAATAGTTTCAAATTCAAACAGTGAAACGTGTGACTTCATGCTCATGCTAAACTCCTGAGGGTTAATAGGATTGACATCTTACTATTGTCAGGAAAACAACAAGTACAGATTTGGAAACGAGGGGGAATAGAACCCGGAGGTTAAGCGTGCTCAGGCTGGAGTAGTGAGAGGATGGGTGACCGGCTGGGAAGTTAGATGATTTAGAATGGTGAGGGTGATTAGAGATTAGAGGTTAAATTGAGCAGTGATGAGGGGATGAGGGGTGATTAGAGATTAAATTGTAAAATAATTCAGAAATTTGAAAATCTTGAAAAAAATTCATAAAAATACCTTTAGCATCCTCGATGTCTCCTACACGCCTCCATTGCTCTGCACCGCAACCTGGTGCAGGTGGTCGTGGGCCTGGCTGGTGTCCTCGGCCGCATCAATCAGCACGATGGGGAGCGGAGGGCGGCGCGCGGAAGGGCACGGCGGCGCTGGCACCGCTGAGGCGGAGGAAATAGGGCGTGGGTAGAGGAGGTGCTCGCCTGGTGTTGCTCCGTCCGCGCGTGTCCGCTCTTGTGTCCCACATTGGGTGTATTCTCCGATCGTGTGTGTCCACGGCATGTGCACTAGGCAGACGGGCGAGCCAAACGGAGCCAAACGGACAACGCTGGAGTTGCTCTTACCCTCTTCCGGCAGAGAGACAGGTCGGTTGACCAATGCGCTCTTGCAGAATAATGCTTTGCATGGTCACGACCTGCCGACTTGCCGCATGTCGAGCACTGAAGCGAGCATTGATTCGATGGCGGGCGCCACATCCATCTCCTCTCTGCTCTTGATGCATTTCTTTGGTGGGAGAAAAACAGGGTCCGACTTTTGGCGCCCACCCCGCTGCCCCGCGGCTGAGGCCAAGCAGCGGACTGGAGGCACCCATCTACCTCTCGTTTATCCAGAGAATCTCTAGACTGCGATATCTATCCATCACCGGCTAATTTTCCGAAATATATCTGCATCCACTTTTGATTGGATGGCACAAGAACACACTGCCCTAATATCAGTGCACCGACCACATCCCGGCATTGCGCGACCTTTTCAATAAAAATATCACACTCCATCCAGTTTCTTGAATTTTATGTTTTTTTTCTTGCGGGGTACTCCCTCCGTACCATAATGTAAAATGTTTTTTGATTCTAGTATAGTGTCAAAAAACGTCTTATATTATGAGACCGAGGAAGTAGTTGTAAAGCATAACAACCTAGACAATGTTAAAGTCTGAGATTTGTCATCCATATAGTAAACTAACCGAGCTTTGGGGCAGCAGGCTTACGAGTGCCGTTAGAATTTACTCCAGCCATGTCTACATCGTCCTAAATTGTCAACTCTATCGTCTCATTAAGCCACTTGTGTCATGCTTTGCACGGCATGCATGATTGGCGGCCATACAACCATTGAGTGTATTTTTTCCTTAAAAAGGTAAAGACTATCACGTTCTCTTTCTTTTTTGCCAAGATAGTGCAAGGGTTATGTGTGATCCACCATTAGGCTGGTCATAGTGGGAGTAACATAGGTAGTAACATACATGCCACATAAGCAAAAAAGATGATGTGCCAAGTAATTAATGAGGAGAGAGGCAAATAGAGTCTACAAAGCGGTATGAGAGAGGCAAATAGACTCTATTTGCCCGCCATCAAGATGCAGATATATTACTCCGCAAATAGAGTCTACAAAGCGCTATGTAATTAATGAGGAGAGAGGCAAATAGAGTAACATAATATGTTACCATCACATAGCGCTTTCCAATGCAAAATGAGTCTCACATATATCATAAATGTGCCCTTGTGGAGAGGACATCCCGCTAGCAAATATGTTTGCAGCAAACAATATGGGCCTTGAGATGCAAACCCCAACCTTCTCAAATGGAGTTGTTATATCTAAGTCCTGTAGTAGAGGTCACAACGAAACAACAAATGCTGACATATTGCTACATCCATCTATCGAGAAAAGAACATATTTCACATCAAAAATCGTGGTCGGCAACGTTAGTTGGTTTGAATGCATCCATGCAAGGATGTCCTTCGAAGAACACAAGTTGTGGTCATTTGGAGCACACGTACTTGTAAATCTAGATAAAAAAATTGTGTCCTTGATTGTTTAGCATATTTATCACTTCTATGATTTGTTGAGGAATGTAGTCGTTATAAGTTTTCCTTATTTATATTATTGCCATAACAAATTCATCCCATCTTCTCATTTCCACAATTTCATTGTAAACATTTGCATTGATTGTCTAGAAAATTTCTCTTTGGAGATTCCCATGCGTATGTCTTTCTGTGCATGACCTCGTCACAATCCTATGTTTTACTTGTCCATACGTACACGTGCACAAATGAAAGTCTGTATTTGTTAGGTGAGAGGGGTGGGAGGTCACCATGTGAATTTGAGTCCATCTGAACATCTTGCATGACAACAGCGCGAAATCATGCATACAAAGTTTCAAAAAAGATATAACACAAATTGTGGCATATAGAGGACCGTTATAAACACATAAATCTGATATCTGGCAAAATTTTGATCACTCAGTGTTAATTATAACTGTAACATTAAATTACAGTGAGTTACATAACTAGCAATATAGCTCATTACATTGTCTCATAATTATGGAAAAATAATAATGTGTTTCCGAGTTGTTAGTCTGAGCCCCATATGCTGAGGGGTGAACGGTAAATTCAAAACAAATACTAAGAAAATAAAAAAAAAACTTATTTTTTGGCAAGCAAACATTGTCCACGGAATTTCGATGCATGCTCGTGGTTAAAAGACACGAACATGTTTGTGGTCATTATTGCAATTTATTTTTAATTTTATTATTCATCCGAGCCAAAGAACCATCCCATGTTTGTTTTTCATTTCTCAACTCGCAAATAACCAATTGCATGTATGTGTGTTAGAGAGCAAAGTCTGTTGTTGTTTTTTTGTTAAGTTGTCCAGCCCTTGCCACTTCGGTAGAAAATGGGTTTGTTCTTCGGAGTTCAGAAGGAATCCAGAAGTATTAGGTTCAGAAAGATGCACGGCTTCCCCATCATTTTGTTGGCGGCAACGCTAAACTTTAGGGAAAATGGTTGGCTTCAGCCGGCTGATTTCTCGAAAGAATCCGCCGCCTTGGTTGGGTGCCACACGTCCTGGTGTGGACCATGCACCACTTGAGACACGCTTGCCTCCAACCTTATCTCTCCATTCAGTCTCCTACCTTTCTCCTTCACCCACATGTTCCCCCAATTGCCAAGCTCTTCGCTGCTACTCACGGTGTACCTCGACTCGCGCTGCTGAAGAGGATATGAGAGGCACCTAGATGCTTCAGGGGATGCCCGTGCTGCTGCAATGGAGGCGTTGGGGACGGGGCAAGCACCCTGTGTGTCGCCGCCATAGCCCGCGTGCTTCATTGGTAAATTCTCAGATACCATCAGGTGAGCCGCTCACTAGGATTGCAACATAACCGGTATTGCGGAAACATAGTCAGTGTTGCAGAAACAAAGTTGCTTGAAAAACATCCCTCGTGCTTCAACAAGAATGGCGGAGCTGCAAGACAAGGTAACCGATGTGGCGGGATGTTTCTGAAACATGTCCTATGTTGCAGAAGTCCATGAGACTACGAAAAAAAATTCACAACACAATTTTTGTTGCAAATATTTCCGCAACACGATCACTGTTGCAAAGATCCGCAACACAGTCTCTGTTGCAAATGTTTCCGCAACACGAGCTCTGTTGTAAAGGCTTCTGCAACACTATCTTTGTTGCAATGATGAGGACGGGGCTGGGCCACTGGATGACGACAGATCTAACGACCGCTGAGCCAGTGGATCTTTTTAAAAAGATCCGCCGGCCGACGCGTAGCAGGCCCCCAAACTTTAGTATTTAGCAACCTGAAATGTAGTTTTTTTTAACGAAAAAGAATGAAGTTTCCCCATAGGAAAGAGATGCCTTTAAAAGCCATTTTGGAAGTAAATCTAGAGGCTTTGTTGCATAAGAAGGTGCAACTAGAGGAAGATCTACGCGAGAGAAAGCCTTTTTGGCCAGAAAATGAGCCGAAAGATTCTTGAGCCTAGGAAAGTGCTTGCAAGGGCCGAGACTAGACGTGAGGTTGAAGAAATCTGCTAGAACAGGCCTGATCATCCAATGTCGTGGGCGTTCAAGTAAATTCTTGGCTTCAGCGGCTTCAATCAGTGTCCTACAAGGAAACCAAGCTCCAAATCAAAGTCTTGACAACCGATGTTGCAAGAAGTAATACCAAAGCTTCTGCCTGGAAAACCGAATGCACATTTGTGGATGGCGCTTGTATGAATATTGAATGAGTAGTATGGGGAAGGAACCAGGTTCCTGTGTGTATATAAAAAAATAGTAATTACAAAAAAAGTCTGGAAAAAGCGATTTTTAAACTAAACTTGACATTCTATTGTACTCGTTAAGTATTTTGTGCGAGTAAAAAATCCCATGTACTGTTGGTGGAAAAAGGCCAAAATCAACACTATACAGAGGTTACTATTTACACTTTTTGTCCTTGAGATTCTTTTTTGGCCCTAGAGTCGATGGGAACTTTTTCCTTCGTCAAACTTTTAATAGGAGTACAACAGAAGGTCAAGTTTATTTCAAAAGGTTGTTTTTGAATTTTTTTGAAGTTACTGAAAACAATTGTAGTTGGGGATCATCTTGAACCAAGGGGTGTTTCCCAACTAGTAAGTTCATTCCTTATAAATACTCCCTGAGAAGCTTCGTCTGTTGAGTTTGAGTTGAATAATACCTCACGCGGCACCCCCTCCTGACTGCAAAAATCTTAGTGTTCCTCTACCCCCCGTCCCCAAAAAAATTTAGTGTTCCTCTGCCTCCCGTCAGCGCCTCCGCCGGCCCGCCTCGTCTTTGATGTACTTACGGCCATGGAAGTATGGTGGATCCCGGCCCTTGACGGCGGAAGGGCTTCGTTTTTGGACGTTTCTTTGAGTTTTGTTAGGGTTTGTGTCCTGCTCGGGAAGGCGAGACAACAACGGCTTCTGAAGATGGAATAATGTTCTCCCTACTTATCCCTCCTCCCGATGGTGTGTCTAGCATCGTCAGTGAGTGTATGGAGTTGTGTCTCTGATTGATCTATCTCTGGTGGATCTACGTTTGTGTCTTTAGGTTGGATCTTTTCGATCTACTGTACTTCTCATCGGCGACGGTTGCCATTCTGGTGCGCTGCTCTCATGGGGCTTAGCACAACGACTTTCCGGCTGTCTATTACAATAAGGTTTTGCCGGCTCCGGCGAGCAAGGGCGATGATGGCGGCATGCCTTCAGCTCGCTTTAGTGCTTGTAGTCGTTGCTAGGTGGTCTACGGATCTGTATGTAACTTATATTATTTTCTGGTGTTTGATGTACTACCGCGATTGAATATAAATAGTTTTTTTTGCGGTTGATTGAATATAAATACTCCCTCCGTTCCTAAATATAAGTTTTTTTAGAGATTTCAAATGGACTACCATATACGGATGTATATAAACATATTTTAGAGTGTAGATTCACTCGTTTTGCTCCATAGTCATTTGTTGAAATCTCTACAAAGATCTATATTTAGGAACGAAGGGAGTAGATTGTAAGTTTTATGAAAAAGTATCCGCATTAAGCATCGCTTTCGTGGCATGGATTACCCGCATTGGACTCCGATTTTTCTTTCTGAAAAAGACATCATACCACGTCCGAATCACGCACGGCACGGGCGCGACGGCGGCCTCAAACGGAGAGCGGCCGAGCATGAACGTGCACCCGTAAGCCACACGTCCCGTGCGTTGATCCCCTCTGACTTGAGCCCACTCCACGACGACGGCGACGTGTAGGTCGATTTGTCCGATTGAGCTCGCACCGCTGACGGATCAGCCCGCGCACCCCCACCGCGCTGGCACGCTTCGTCATCCTCACCTCACGTCGTGAGAGGTGCGCGCACCGGCACCTGCAGCGAGAGATGAGATCCATGGCTACCTTTCTACAGTGGCGTAGCCAACTAGGACGGCACATGCCGATGCCGTATACGGCACATGCATGCATGCACGGGAAACACAGCAGAACCGAGATCAGGTCATGCATGTTCGTCGGACCTGGCCCGATCGTACTCCGCGTGATGCCGAAGACGACTCAAAGGGGACGGCACGGAGAACCATGCGACGCGTGCCTAGTGTGGTGCCTGCGTGGTGTGTGTGTGATAAGCCGAGCTGGACACATCGTAACCGTGCACTGATCATCCAGTGATAAGCCCACGACCGTGAACTATCGACCCTGCAGTTTTTGCTTGAACATTTCTCCAATAACTTGGGGCATTAGTTTTGATCTTTCTACTACTGAATAAACGCAACAACAACAACGAAACGCACCAGTTGACGACTAAGGGCGTGTTTGGTTAGTTTCTCCACCGGGCCTAGCTAGAAGAGCAAAAACGAGCCATGCTGAGGAGGGCCTGGGTAAGGAAAAACATGACCAAAAACATAGATGACCACTTGATTGATTGCCTGCATGAGTGTTCTTGTCATCGAGATGCAATTTTCACGCGGCGTTTGGTTGCATACATGCATATAATTACTAGCGTTTACAACAAAACTTAACAACCATCAGGCTGGACTTGACATTTCGTCAAACACTTTGATTGATTGCCTGCATGAGTGTTCTTGTCATCGAGATGCAATTTTCACGCGGCGTTTGGTTGCATACATGCATATAATTACTAGCGTTTACAACAAAACTTAACAACCATCAGGCTGGACTTGACATTTCGTCAAACACTTTGAGCACCCCGGAGGTTCCACTGTCCATCATGCCCACCGCGAGCTCTCGGCGACCGTGGCCGCGCCCGGCTCGCTGTCGTGGCCGTTTCCGCGCTCGGCTCGCCGCCATGGCCGTGGCCGCTCCCGGCTCACCGTCGTGGCCGTCTCCGCGCCCGGCTCCCCGTGGCTTAACTGTGAATCCATCAAATCCTTAGCTTTGGCTTTCCTGTGAATCCATCCAATCTTTAGCTTTGGCTTACCTCTGAATCCATCCAATCCTTCTGCCACGATCCCGCAAACTTCAACTTCTCAGGATCTCACATCTCACAACCCAGAGCAGTTCGTCCGTCCATGACCAATCACCGGAGACCAGCAGCGGACCAGGCCGTGTCCCTCTCCCTCTCGCTCTCCCTCGGCGCTATCGCCGACTTCCACAAGAAGATGCGCCGCGCCACCTCCGCAGCCAGTGGGGATCAGTTCGTGGCCCTCGGCGTCCACCAGACTAGCCACCTGCGCAGCCGCCACAGGCTCGCGCTCGCCCTCACCACTGGCAATCAGTAGCACCACCTGCCGCGCGCGGCCGTCAAGCAGCGCTACTTCATCCCTCCGCGCCCGCCGCAGCACCACCACCTCCGCCGCGCGCGGCCGCCGAGCAGCACCACCACCTCCCGTCGCGCGCGGCTGCCGAGCAGCACCGCCACCTCCCTCCGCGCCGCGCGCGGCTGCACAACCGCTTCCTCGCGGCGCGGCTGCCGAGCATCACCGCCACCTCCCTCCGCGCCGCGCGCGGCTGCACAACCGCTTCCTCGCGGCGCGGCTGCCGAGCTGCACCGCCACCTCCCTCCGCGCAGTGCGCGGCTGCACAACCGCTTCCTCCCGCCGCGGCTCCTCCCGCCCTCGACGCCGCACTTTGCAAGCGGCAGCAACCCTCTCGGCGCCGTGCTCCGGCTAGGTCCAGCACGGGCGGACGGGATCGCACTGGAGTAGAGGCAGAGAGAGGGGATTGAGGATTAGGGAGAGAGAGGGATTAACTCGAGACACGCGTCTCCAGAGAGCCACCCACGTGCGCCTCGAAGCATCGCTCGGGCCTGGCTCTCGGGAAACTGCCGATTCCCAACGGGCCAGGCGCAAAGATGCTTTAAGAATCGTGCTATGCGGACTCAACGGTGTATGCAAGGAACCAAACAACCGAGACCCAAAAAGATACTGCACCGCACGGACCAGATTGGACTCGATGCGGGCAACCAAACACGTCCTAAAGCGTTGTTGTCGCTTGTGCTGCCGAAAGAAACGTAGCCGAGGACCACACGACGGTCCCAGGCCGTCTGATGCAGGAGCGTCAACACAGCTAGCACCGCACGGCCGAAACGTACTACGTCGTCCGATGGCTCCTTTCTATGCGGCCACTGTATGTGTCGTCGACGATACACGCTCGAACAACACAGGCCGACCGGGCGGGCGTCTCCTCCCATCTGTCAGGTCCTGATGACTGGTGCTGCCTGCACTGCACTGCACCCCGGCGATGCACGTGGAACACGCTGCTTCTCCCTCACTCGCGCAACGCACACCGGCACTCGCGCCAATATGTACGCAGGCACAGTGGCGCACACCCGTGGTCTCGATCATGGGACGGCACGTACGTGACAAAAGCCGCGTCCGACGACTTGATGCGGCCCGGCATCTGCCGACCGGTCTAATACGAGTGGCGGACAAATTCACTGTTTTGACCCTTACGTAAAACTTTTTATCTAACCCTTCTACTACCGCGGTAGACGTTGGCTTTAGGATATAACTGGCTGGCTGAGTAAAGCTACATCGACGAAAGGTTACGTGCGTTTTACGGGGTGATACTGATTTGTCAAGTTATTGGATTAAGGGGGGAGGGACGGGTCCCACCCCAACGAAAATGTGTGTGTGGGGGGTGGGGGGGAGATTATTAGGAAAGGGCCTTAAAACTCCTGTAAGAGGCCCGCACGTTTAGCATTTTTGCTGGCTGGCTACCGCCGTAGCAGTTGGCAGTAGCTACATGGCCGAGTTCAATGCTATAAATAGAACGCGCTGCCTACTCATACTCCTGGCTTGTTGGCAATGGTGTGCTAAAACAAGAAAATGTTTCCATTTTCTTTATTTTTTACCATACTAAAAAGGTTTAGAGCATTTGATTTTTTTACGCAAGCCTCACATATACGCGCATACACAAACACTCTATCCCTATGAGCACCTCCAAAAGACTGAGCCGGTCTATCATCTTGAGATTTTACGAAGTCACCGTAGGCGTCTCATAGTCGACGAGAACGTCTCCTCCCACTAAACAAATATAGATGAAAATCCTGCAATAAATTCATGATAAAGGCGAGCACCAGGACTTGAACCCTGGTTGGCTGGAAATATCACTGTCCATATAACCATCCAACCACAGGTTGGTTCGCTAGAGCACTTGATGTTAAAAATTGTATGGAGTACCACTCTCATATGTGTGAGCTATATTCATATAGCAATAATATATGAATGCACTTCCACTTCCATACGTGTGCAATTTAATTATATTGGTGGATGTGATTTGTAATTTATGCGAAGATTTGAATCAATATTATTAATTAATGTAATTATCTTAGACCGGTTCAATAACAAAAACAAATGAAATTACTTAGCGTACGACAAACTCTTATCCAATTTCGGCACGATTAATTGATAGATCGTGAAGATGATGAATGAAGATGCCACAAATGATGTGTATTCTTCATCATATAGAAGAGGTTTATTTTCCCCTAAAGAAAAGAGGTTTATTTTATCGTTCGTGAAGCAACGTGCAAGAGAAACAATCCATGCTCTAAACACTATGAACCCAAGATTGTAATGCCCAAACAAATTTTATTACTACCATTTATAATGTCTTTTCTTAATTAATGCTCCCTCCGTCCCAAAATAAGTGTCTTAACTTTATAGTAAAGACGAAGGAAGTATTATTTTTTAGTAATATTATTCTGTTTCCATATTCGGACGTAGTACAGTATCCATACCGAACCTGTGGTTTCACTAATAGAGACCTTCCAATAGGTAATACTAATATCATTCAATTTGATCTAACAGATTAACAACTCGTACTACTTTGGGACCATCTCAAAATTCCTCAGATGTTTATATCTTTTTAGATTTTTCTAAAACTAGCTACGGATAAGTAAAATGATTTTTTTACAATAATTTTGATCAAGAATTTTTCTAATAGTTACAGATAAATAAATGAAATATTTTTGACAATAATTCTTATCTAACATTAATTAGACATTGTTTTAATTTTTATTAGGCAAAAAGATAAAATAAAAAATATGCAGTTGGCATGATTCGAACACATGACGGGCTTCTCTTACCCCTGACGTCCGAGCGAGTGAGCCATTATATAGTACTAGATTTGTATCGCGCCTTGGCGCGAGGGTGCCGGTCCAAACGTTTGGTCAAGCGGTAATGCCAAGTTAGTAGTAGTGTTTGTGAGTAATGATCTACAGACACTTTTGTAAATAACGATCTAAAAATGTTTGTGGGTATCATGGGTTTATAGGAACAACTTGCTTCCATGTTTGTGGCCGGAACAAGTGTATATCAGAAACTTTAACTACAACACGGTAGACATATACAGGACCAAACAAGAAATCAGAAGTGGAATTGTGGCCGTCTTAAGTAAAGCAAGCACCAGCCAATTACATATAAGTTTGTATTCATCCTCAACACTATCCAGGATGAACAGACTGCAACATCTGCTGTCCTTCGACATTGTGTGGAAGCATGGAGGAAACCTCGGCATTGCACTAAATAAAGACACATTAGTATACAGGAAAAAGGATAGAGAAAAAGACACATAAGTACACATAAAAAAGGATAGAGGGATAAAGTTCATGATGAATTGAAGCTTGAATATTCTGAATTAGTGTATCGCCAAACAAAGTATTTTTCACATAAATAAAAATGTCCGGAAGTTAAAAAAACAGTCATGTTGCAAGTGTTTACTGATTCACAGTATATGCCTAATTAGTTGTCACCAAGAATAGGCAAAAGCATACAGTCCCAACCAAACAATCAAGCGGTCTCTGACAAAAGAGCGCCTAAAATTCTGAACAATAAGCATTAAGCAGGTTAAAAACTTCTGAAGGGAAAACAATTATAGAAACCGACTCCAATTGATTGATAATTTTTAAGAATACAACCATCTAGTTGACACAATGTCAGCAGGAACGGCCGCTCATCTTGACACGAATGTCGCATGGACTTTCACAATCTAACAGTGAAAGGAAACAAGTCAAGGAAGGCATCGATACTGCCAGTGACCTCCACATACAGATCCATGGCCCTCTAGCCTCACAGCATAATGCCAAGCATATCACATCTGCCTCCTCTATCTCTGTTTGTTCTCCTCGACAGAGAGAAACCATTTCCCTTCCCCTATGCCAAGTAATATCATTACAAATAGGATCAGAACGTGACTTGAAACTACAGGGGTTGGAGAAGGTGAAGGGAAGGGGAATTATACCAGGCACTGATTGTCGGTGTCAAAACCGACGGATCTCGGGTAGGGGGTCCCGAACTGTGTGTCTAAGACTAATGGTAACAGGAGGCTGGGAACACAATGTTTACCCAGGTTCGGGCCCTCTCGATGGAGGTAATACCCTACTTCCTGCTTGATTGATCTTGATGATATGAGTATTACAAGAGTTGATCTACCACGAGATCAGAGAGGCTAAACCCTAGAAGCTAGCCTATGGTATGATTGTTGTTGTGTCCTACGGACCAAACCCTCCGGTTTATATAGACACCGGAGGGGGCTAGGATTACAAAGGGTCGGTTTACAAAGAAGGAGATCTACATCTGAATCGCCAAGCTTGCCTTCCACGCCAAGGAGAGTCCCATCCGGACATGGGACGCAGTCTTCTATCTTTTATCTTCATAGTCCAACAGTCCGGCCAAAGTATATAGTCCGGCTGTCCGGATACCCCCTTATCCAGGACTCCCTCAGTAGCCCCTGAACCAGGCTTCAATGACGATGAGTCCGGCGCGCAGATTGTCTTTGGCATTGCAAGGCGGGTTCCATCTCCGAATACTCCAAAGTAATTATCGAACACTTGAATCGTGTCCGGATCTGCAAGATGATCTTCGCATACCACCGTAGAGAGAATAATGTTTCACAAATGTAATCTGCTGACAACTTTTGTACGGTGTGACATGACACCACGGTCGGTTTATTATTCGAACCGTTTTCCCATAACCAGCCACAGCGCACATTGCGAGGTGGTTTCCTTGGCACGTCCTGTCAAAGCAGAGATCATGTCTCTTTATCACGGGATTCCCATCAATACGGGTATGGGTAACCCAACCAGCGCCATTAATCGAGGCGCTTGGAAAAATAAGAGATTTTGAGAGGCAAATGGGGAGGCGCACATTCTATATTGCCTTTATAAAGGGGCAAAGATCTACCGTTTTCATCCATGCCTTCTTCCTCCTTCGCTAATCCATTCTTGCCTCCTCGAGCTCCAGCACCCAAGTCCACGCCTTCTCCGCACAGAAAAACATGTCCGGAGCAGGGGCAAGTGGGTGGCCTCCACAGTGAAGGAGGAGCATATTGCGAAGCTTCAGGCGGCCGAATACTTGTCCGCAAACATCGCGCACCGACTCCGGAGCACCACGAGAGGGTCGTGTTTCTTGCCCACTTCATCTGTGGACTGGGATTTCCACTTCATCCCTTTGTCCGCGGGCTCATGTTCTACTACGGGCTAGATTTCCACGATCTAGCCCCAAATTTCGTCCTCAACATCTCCGCATTTATCGTCGTGTGCGAGGCCTTCCTCCGCATCAAGCCTCACTTCGGCTTGTGGTTACGAACCTTCTGCGTGAAGCCGAAGATCGTGAGCGGCCAGCAAGCGGAGTGCGGAGGCGCCATGGTGGGCAAGATGCCTAACGTCACCTGGCTTGATGGCTCATTCGTGGATACCGTGAAAGGATGGCAATCAGGGTGGTTCTACATCACCGAGCCGCGTGGCGCCAACTGGGCGGCTGCCCCCGAATTCCGATCCGGAATCCCCATGCGGCTCACCTCCTGGGAGAAGAAGGGCCTGGCCTGGGGCGAGCCTGCGGAGCTGACCGGACTTCAAAACTGTATCAAAAGTATGATTGACAAGAACATCAAGCTTGTCAACGTGGTCCAGGTCATGCTCATCCGCTGAATTCTTCGTGCCAAAGACGGGCTTTTAATCTGTGGGAGTTCGTCCCGGCCAAACACCGGACACTCCAGGAGCTCTACGGCATGATACTTAAGGACGCATGGAAGGTGCTGTTTAAGGGTACCGAAACACCTCTTCCCACGTTCGAGGACCGCGGACTCCACGCCGGGCGATCCCCCCGTCTGGTGAGTTTTCTAAGCATCACCAGGTGTAGCTTTCCCAGCATACTCATGGGAAGATGCTAAGTTATCGTGTGTACTTAATCAAGAGTACGTGAAGACGGCGAAGCGGATCGACTGTCCGGCTCCGCTGCCAGAAGGTCCGGCGACTGCTCTCCTGACGGAGATGCTAGTCCCGACGTCATACAAGGCGCCAGAAAAGAAGGCCGAGAAGAAGGCCCCGGGTACCAGGAAGGGTCTCCGGCGCAAGGCCGTACAGGATGCCTCGTCCGAAGACGACAAGGCACATTCCTCCCATGAAAGGAAGGAGGAGAAGGAGAGGGTCGCCCCATCCGGGGAGGCCGAAGGGTCTAAGAGGGCGGCTCAGGGGGCCAGGAAGGGTCCCCGACGCAAGGTCGTCATAGGCTCATCGTCCGAGGATGATGAGGCAGATTCTTCCCGCGGAGGCGGGGAGGATCACGAAGAAATGTCACCTCCCTGTACTGGGGAGGAAAAGAAAAGGAAAGCCACCCCAAAGAGGGAGGCCAGGACTCCCAAGAAGGGAAAGGTGTCGCTGCCGGATTATTCCACCACGGCCGCCTACAGTGATGAGGAGTGGCTACCCAGGGGGAATCCCCTAGTAAGATCGTAAGTATCCGCACTTCTGTTTAGTGCGATTTCATTTCATAGTATGTTATAACGCCAAACACGCATATGTAGTCCGGCCAGGGCCCATCCCAAGGTATCTTCTTCGAATGGGTCTTTGAGCGATTCGGCGATGAATTCGCTCCCAACGGCCACTTCCCCTCGGTCTGCGGACGACACGGAGGTGTTGTCCCAAAGGATCCCTGAGCAAGGGGAGGCGATTCCGGAGACGCCTCAAGGCAAAACCCCAGACGCCGGGCTCACAGGGTGCAAGATCCCTGCAGACTGTATCGATAGGAGCCTTGGCAAGTCCGGCTCCCAATCGGACACTATACCGGAGCCTACAAAGGCTCCGGATTTAGGCAGGCAGCCCCTCGCTAGGGAGAGCGAGCCATCCATGCCGAAGAATTCGCTACGCCAGGGGCGTCGGATAGTCTGCTGGAAGCGCTTCACGGCTCTTCCATGAACGAAGAGCACCGCACTCTTATGAGTGCGGTGATTCAGAAGGTTCTGTCCACCAAGAGCGGACTAACCGAAGCCTGCACGAGCCTCCTAACAAGCTTTGAGGTAAGTAAAAAGTGTTTAGTTATCACCCGATAGGTAGTAGCCCCTGATACTTTGTTTGGTGTTCGGAACGAAAAACCAAACAGAGGGTCAATTATAATCCGCAGGAGTTTAACAGTAGGTGTTCATGTGAATAAATAGTCAGCGCTGGTTGCCGCTGCTGCCCGTACAACGGAGGTCTCCGAACTCAAGCGGGATTTGCAGCAGGCCCAGGGGGAGCTCGACCTCATGAAGAGGCAGCTCGAAGAAAACAAAGGTGAGTAATACCCTATTCACATATCACAAAGGATAGAAAAAATTGGTGACCCTAAGAAAGTGTCATTATTTGATAATAGGGGCCACAACCGAAGTGGCGTCCCTGAAGAAGGCGCTGTCCAAGGCCGAAGAGAAGGCGGCCATGGAGCGCATTGAGCGCGAAAAGCAGAATGCGAGGGTGGGCGAGGTGCAGCAAGAGCTCCAAGATCTCGGCAAGAAGTTCGAGTCCTTGGAGCGTGACTACAAGACGAAGGAGTCTAAGCTTGTGAAGGTGTTTGTGAGTATGAAAGGCGCCAAGGCCGAAGCCGAAAAAGCCCAGCAGGAAATCCAAGCGGCCAAGAAGATAGCGGCGGGTAAGATATTCTTTATGCAAAGCAAGCATGTGGAGGAGGCATTTCTTTTACTTACCCGGATTCGGAGCTCTCCAGGGGCATTCGCAGATCTGCCATGTAGCATATCTGATGCTGCGGAGTTCTATCGCGCCGAGGAGGGGAGCTCAATGGAGAAGCTGTTCTGGTCCCAGTATGCTGGAGTCGAACACTCGGTGCCTCTGAGTGACCAACTGAAGCAGTTGGTTGAACTCCACATGGTGGCTGAAGTGGCTATGAAAGATTTCATAGTCCGGCTGTGGCCTGGTGAGCCCTTGCCGCCAGCTACTTCGGCCTGATAAAGCGGATGGTGAATGCCTGTCCGCGGCTAGAGGTGATCAAGCGGTCCGTTTGCATTGAGGGTACCCGCCGAGCCTTTGCTCGTGCGAAGGTGCATTGGGGCAAGCTGGACGCGGAGAAGCTGGTGAAGGATGGACCGCCAGAGGGCAAGGCGCATCGGTATCCGGAAAAATATTATGATGGCGTTATGAAAGGCGCTCGTCTCGTGGCCGATGAATGTACCAAGGACACGATTTTAGAGTGAATTCACTTCTGTCATGTTTGTAATATAAAGACGAAGTTACTTGCGCTATGTAGCGCTTTTTGATTTAAAATATTACCTTCTGTGCGGCTGTTTATAAAATTCTGAAAGTAGGCCAGTCGTCGGCTTCCGCCCCCACGTAACTAGTACTGGGGTGTTCGTGGAAAACCCAGACACTCTTTATCCAAATATTTGGCCCCTAAAGGAGGTGTCTAGCGCAGCGAACAAGGTAATTGGACTATGCGACTTTATAACCTTCACTTAGCCATAGAAATCTACAATTTTAAATTTTGGCAAAGCCCCTAGAATTCGGAAGGCCGAATTGGGGCGCTATATACGCCTAATTCGGACGAGGCCGATTCCTCGCCTAAATCGGAAAAATCTTTAAGGATTTTAAGACATCTCGAACAGCGACCAACTCTCGCCACATCACGCCGGTCAGTTTTCGGCTTTCTCTACTGAGGTGCTCGTCCGGGAGAACCGGGACACAATCGCAGTAGTTCTCCCTGCGCTACCTTAGCCGATATAACGGAACGTAAGGTATCAAAACAAGGGAGCCGGGCTAACCCAACTATGGACCCAAGACATGATTCGGAGCTGATGCATATAGTGCTACAAGTTCAGGGTGCCGCACTGTTGAAAGTGTTTGAACTTATCTTGCCATATTACGGGCCGCCATAAGAAGCCCCTGGCAAACTAAACATACCAAAGTGTACGGATGCAATAGTAAATAAACATTTATAGAAAAAATGTGCATATAGGAATAATAAGCTGACGCTGTATATAACCTCCCATTGATGTATAATACGGCTAAGCGTATGTTTACAACGAATACATTAAGCAGAGATAAATATGACTATTTGACATGTCCTATCCAAGGGCGGGCCGCATACAGGTATATAAAACAGGTATTAACGATCGTGAATAGATTCCATCTGGGTATTCCCTTTGTGCGCGACGCCTTTTGCCTCCTTGGATTTCTCTCCTGTGAAAGTCCGGCTCTTCTGGAGAGGCTGCCCGAAAGAGGGTTCCCGAAAGATAAAGGGGGTTATTAAAGTGTGTTGTGGTTGACCCGCACTGTTTACTGTGCCACTATTGCACCTCTGTCTATGCCCATGGTATTTTGAGAGCGTAATTGTGTACGCGCGACACGAATGCTGCCTTGATGGGACTGGAGCAGAGGTCGGACTGCTAGTCGCGCTCTTGGCGTGCCTGGCGATCCTGTTGTGGGGCACTTCGGACTCGCTTGACGGTGTTCGGAGTTGTTGTCGCCGGATTGGTGGTTTGCCGGGGGAAGCCGCCTTGTACTTCTGCCGCGAGGGCTGTAGTATGTTCTTCTGTACGGAGAGAGCGATCCAAGTTTTCGTTGACTGTTATGACCCCGCGAGGTCCTGGCATCTTGAGCTTAAGGTATGCATAGTGTGGCACCGCATTGAATCGAGCAAATGCGGTTTGTCCGAGAAGTGCGTGATAACCACCGCGGAAAGGGACGATGTCGAAGATTAACTCTTTGCTTCGGAAGTTATCCGGGGATCCGTAGACCTCCTCTAGTGTTATGGAGCCCGTGCAGCGGACCTCTACCCCTGGAATTACACCTTTAAAGGTAGTTTTGGTGGGCCTGATCCTTGAAGGGTCGATGCCCATTTTGCCCACTGTCTTGATAAAGCAGGTTCAGGCTGCTGCCTCCGTCCATGAGGACTCATGTGAGATGAAATCTGTCAATGATTGGGTCTAGAACCAAAGCGGCCGAACCGTCGTGACGGATGCTGGTAGGGTGATCCCTACGATCAAAGGTGATCGGACAGGCTGACCATGGGTTGAATTTTGGGGCGACTGGCTCCATCGCATAGACGTCCCGTAGTGCTCGCTTTCGTTCTTGTTTGGGAATGTGAGTGGCATAGATCATGTTCACCATTTTTACCTGGGGACGAAATTTTTTCTGTCTTTCAGTGTTCGGATGCCGAGGCTCCTCGTCACCATCGCTGTGCAGCCCCTTGTCCTTGCTCTCGGCATTTATCTTGCCGGCCTGTTTGAACACCCAACAATCTCTGTTAGTGTGATTGGCTGGTTTATCAGGGGTGCCATGAATCCGGCACAGCGGTCGAGTATGCGGTACAGACTGGACGATCCCGGATTGTTTCTTTTGAACGGCTTCTTCCCCTGACCGGATTTGGAGTTGCTGAATCCGGCATTAACTGCCGTATCCTCAGCATTGTCGTCATTGTTTTGACGCTTGTGTCCACCATATATATGTCATATGAAGAGGAGGCATGAGATATGGTGACATGACAAGCAATCTTGTTGAGTGCTTCAACTTTGTCTTGAAGGGTGTCCGTCAGTTGCCGGTGATGGCAATAGCGGAATATACCTTTTACAAGCTAAATGAGTATTTTTTTAAAGCACTCCGATGAAATCGACAAGCTGATTGCTGATAGTGAGAAGCCTCCCAATGAAATTTATCCGAAGAAGGTTGCCGAGTGGCTGGAGTTTCAGAGAGACAAGTCAGCCATCCAGCGAGTCACTTATTTCGATAATGTAGAAATGAAATACCAAGTGGATGAGCCAGGTGGGACAACTAGAGATGGACAATCATATGGTGCTCGCTCATTTAAGGTGGCTCTTAGGACAAGACATTGCACTTGTGAGCGGCCTAGTAAGTACCACTGGCCATGCTCACACATGATGTCAGCGGCCCGCATCAGGAATGTGGATATCTCTCATGGAGTAGTTGTAAGGTTGCATGAATTCAACTTGCAAACTCATAAGTTAACATGGGCGTCTAGATTTCACCCTTTTCTAGACGCATCGCAATGGCCAGAGTATCACGGTCCTAGCATTAGGCCCGATCCGGAGATGATGGTACAACCCAAGGGTAGAAGTTGAACAAAGCGATACAGGAATGATATGGATGACCTCATGAGCACCAGAGAGTTTGGTAGTGGACATTTCATGGAGCCACGTGATGAACTATGTGTATTGCTTTATGTGGTGAACTATGTGTACCACCAAATTGCTTTGGAGTTTGTTTTTGACTTCCTGTTCTGATAGAAACGCCAAACCAGGGGGCGTTTCTGTGCACTTTGGCAACGCCAATGGCCTAGGCGTTGTAGACCTACATAGAAACGCCGTATTTGGCTTGGTGTTTCCTTAAGACAGGGGCTGCCTAGGGTTTCTCCAGGAAACCTTGTGGTGTACGCCTGCAACGCCAAAGATCATGGCGTTTCCGCTTTACACAGAAACGATGAATTTGGCTTGGCGTTCCTTTAAGACAGAGGCTGCCTGGGACACGTACATGAAACGTTGCCGTTCACACCAGAAATGCCGAACCTTTTGGCGTTTCTAGGCCACAATGAAACGCCAATGCCTTTGGCGTTTCTGACCTTTTATGCAGATAACAGCAAACCATTCCAAATACAGCAACAGATTTCACAATATAAATGATCCAACAGTTTTCACAATATAAATGCCAAGTACAACAACAGTATAGGAATGAGACATTTTTTGGCAACGAACTTAACATGATCTTGGTGACATAATAATTCACAAGTCTTGATGATATACAAATAACAAGTCCATCAGATATAGAACTAACAAGTTCGCTCCATCTGAAAAGCTAACTACATTTCTAGTTCACCAGATATAGAAGTAACAAGCTCGCATCAGTCATCACTTCACTTCTTGCCTCTTTTCGCAGCCATCTTCCCCCTGTTGACGTAGCCCTCTGGAGTGCTTTGCCATCCAGGACGTCGGATGTTCCTTGAGCTAACTCGGCGTGCTTCTTCAGAAGGCTGAGAAGGTTGAGTTAGTTGTGGAGCATCTTCCATCTGCGAAGCCCCAAGCTCCACATAGTCCGGATCCGCATCGTAGTCTGTCTCCTCCTCTTCATCTTCCTATTCATCTATCCGTGCTCGGCTAGAAGAAGCACCTCCTCGGCTGGAAGAAGCACGTGCTTGGCTCGAAGATGGACGAGCGGAAGAAAGAACATCCATTCTATACTGAGCACGTGCACGCACATCCGTTGATGAACCGCCATGGCAAGAGAGTAAAGCAACTAGTGTTCGGCAATGATTCACAACCTTCTGCAGAGGCAAAGGCATTGACATGTAAATATGCAAAAATAGTTCACATGATATAAAATAAATGTTCATATTAAAAGGCCTCTAATCTGTAGAGTACTCCTAACGAGACCGTCCATTTCTCTACCAGGTGCGCGGCCAAGCACCACATTACTATCATTGATACATCTCCATAGCTCCGTGCCCTGAATAAAACTTAAGTGACACACCACTCATGAAGAAATGACACATGTTCAAAAAAGAGACAAAAAGGCATACCACTCGATCATGCAGAGGGCCATAATCTAGGTGCGCTCCAATGGTCTCCCTAATAGAGTTGTTGAATGCACCATCAGCAGCCTCACTTGGCATTACTTCCAAGCAATCGGCACGAGTCCAAGCACCCTTAAGGATAACTCTGTACTCTTTGCGAAGCCACTCCAAATGCCTTAAATATGCCCCCTCGTCGTTGTCAGGTGTGTGATCATCTTCAACTCGGGCATTCCTCTGAGCATTCCACATGTCCACCCACATAAGATGGTGATCCTCCCAATTAATGACATTCTTATTGTGTTGCCGGCTCGTCCTACAAAGCATGAGAAGTATCGGTATCAATTTCATTTTTCAGTGGTTACACATTGATCAACATATGGTACAAAAACTCTCACCTATGTAGCACCACACTTGTCTCAACATACTCCGGCGGGGTGCGTTGTTGTACTCCAAATTGCTTCGAAACACGATGTGGAAGATGCCACTTCACCGCAAAAAAGCATATCATGGGGCAACGCACACGCCAAAGATGTTGGTCACGAAAGCACATATTGCTCAAAGGGAACTGCCTAAGTACCATGTACGGCCTCCAATTAACCTACATCACAACATGTCACTAGCTCATGCACAACAACAAAAAATCTGAATTGATAGCAAGCCATTTGATAATTACCTGGTTGTAAGTAAGCATGTCAGGCTCGCTTATGTATGCCCTGTACCGCCCCATGGCTGCGATACTAGACACTTGGACATTAGCCCACGTGTATGCGATAGTGGGATACCGCTCCTCCTCCCCGTCAAAAGGCCACTCCCAAGGTTCTTCCGGAGCAATGGTCAAGTTACGGCCCACAGGGATACGCTCCCACATCCAAATCTGTAGGGCCCAAACAAAACCACCAAGACAAGATTTCGGCTTACTCCTCATACATGCTCCGTCCAACTGCACATTTGTATACACATTAAACAATCACATGCAAAAAACTCTTTCATATAATGAAAATTCATCAAATAAACATTACCTGATGGTACAAGAAAGCTAGTGCCGCCGACCCCCAACTCCACTTAACATCCCAATTACGAAGAGGGTCCAAGAACATCCACGAGGCTGTGTCTCCCGTGCCGTCAGGAAACACCACTTGGGTCAAAAGATTCCATAAGTAAGCCCTGGCGTACCTCTCCACAACAGCCGGACTGGCATTCTTTGGGAACTCATAAAAATGTTGTTGTAGCCACGAGAACAAAACACCAGATGGCCTAGGATCCTTACTTGTTTCATGAATCCACGGGGGAGGTTCAACACCTACCAAACCTGCAACCCTTTGTCGCCACCCCTCGGACTTCACCTTCCCGGTAAGAGCCCTGCCCTCGATCGGAAGACCGGAGATCATCCTCAATATCCTCCAAAGTGACGGTCATCTCACCAAGAGCAAGGTGAAAAGAGTGCGTCTCCGGCCTCCAACGGTCCGTAAGGGCGGTAATGGCCGTCGAGTTCAGCCATGGTGGTGTGCCTTTAAAGTTGAGCACAAACTGGAGAAGATCCATTCTTCTAAAATAAGGCTCGTAGCGACGGTCATACCTCAATGACTCACGTGGGTTGTGGCCTCTCAACCGAAGTACTGGAGGAACCTACAAAAATCACACGCACAATTTATATACGTCTCTAAACTACTCACAATATACTCACAATATGAGAATCGACAATGTAGATACATAATTACCTCCCCTCTTTCCACAAGCACAGCACGATGCTTCTCCTCGTAATAATCATCAAGGCCGGGATATTTATCCGGCTCAAACATCCTACAAAATAAGGTACATGGATTTGTTATGATATATGCTTAAAATTATGACCACATCATATACAAAATTGTGTGAGAACTACTACAAATTATCCCAAAGATATAAATCACGAACCACATTACCAACACCAATTCTTTTCAACCTATTTAATCCTAAAGAATCTATCACAACTAATTATTAACAAATAATAGGTTCAACCTAATCCTAAAAAATGGTCTCTCTCTAAATCCAATACTATACAAGTTAACTAACAATACTTCAACACAAGGATTGGGAAGAAAATACCGCAAGCATCTACAATAGCCAATCTTAGGGTTCCACCATGTTTGAAAAAATGCATCTACAATAGCCAATCTTGACTGAAAATAAATGGAGGATTGGGAAGAGAATACCTCAAGCAACTCGGGGGTGCTTCGATCTACTCGTTTTGATGATCAAAATAGCAGATCTGGGGGAGATTTGGTGAAGAAGAGGGAGGGGGCGGCCGCCAGTTCGTCACGGGACGAACTGCCCGAGCGGAGAAGATGGGCTGGGTCAGGCCCCCGCGGCCCCGCGCCCAATACTTCATTCAGGGCAGAAACGCCAAGGACATTGGCGTTTCTGACGTGCCACGTCAGCGAAAACAGCGGGTCCGGACTGACTGTGGGCCAGGGCAGAAACGCGAGCTAACTCGGCGTTTCCGTGTTGGCCAGGAACGCTAGCTTGGTCGGCGTTTCAACGTTCATCAGAAATGTCGCGGTCCTTGACGTTTCTAAAAGGGTCAAATCGTGAAATACTTTCATGTCGGGTTCAGTTTGCGACTTAAATCTCTGAAAAGGTCAGAACAGTGATTTCGGCCCGCAGCATGCATGCGCCAACTCCAAAGAAAAGGCAACTAGCGCCCGCCTTGCCCGTGTCCCTCAAAGCCACGACACAAGTGCGGGTGCCTGCCGCACAAGGCCGTGTTCACGGGAGCACCAATGCCCCGCAGCTCGCCGTGTATGCCGACACAGCCGGGCACACCACAATCGAGTGCAGGTGCAGTGATCTTTTGAGAGAAGTGGATAATTAGTTAGAGCAACTCTAACGGGCCGGCTCAAACGGACACTGATTTTGTCCGTTTGGGTCGTCCGTCCGCGCGTCTGTGTACGGTTTTTTATTTCGGCCAGTCGGTGAGCCCAATGGGGTGAGCTCAAATCCGGTCGGATCCGCGTCAAATCCAGCCGTCGAATGCGCTGAAATCTAACGGTCGGGGTTGCATAGCTCAGGGCGTCAAGGAAAGGGGGCACAGGGCGTCAAGGAAAGGGGGCAGCGACAAGGGGAGGGGCGGGCTCGCGGCCGTGCTTGACAGCGCACGCCCGAGAAAAATGGTGGCGGCGGCGTCTAGGGATGAGAGGGGAGTGGGGCAGGGGTTGCGGCTGAAGAGGGATGGGGAGATGAAATAGAAAAAGGGCCGCATGTGTCCGCGACGGACGGGCCAGGAAAGGACATGGCACGCGACACGCGTCGTCCGTGCGTGTCCGTTTACCTGCAAAAGCGGCCCAACGTTAGCCGAAAATGAATCGAAAACGGACCGAAAATGAATAATGGTCCGTTTGCTTCCGCTCGTTGGGTGGCCGTTTCTATCTGTTTACGCTCAAACGGAGGCGACGGGACAATTTGAGGTCGTACGTTTGAATTGGCCTAAGCTCGCGGGTCATCCTTGGGGACGCCGGAGAATCATCAGCGGTGTGTGCAAGGTGGAATTGTGCACTGACTCTCCGATGGCGACGGATGACGGTGTTGATAAGGTGAGACCCGTATCACACCATCGCAGCAGCCAGCCAGCCAGCCAGCTAGCAAGACCAAAATTGACACGTTGATCTGGTCCGTTCTCGTACCAGGAAACGGCTAAGCCGCCACTCATGATGCCTTCTCCCGATCAATCAAGAATCAACCATCTGATCAGAACTCCTACAAGGAACTTGAGCGGTTGAGCCTTCCCGTACGCACGCACTGCACTGCACATGTATACTGTACTCATCAGTGTGAAATAATGCAGAGTACTGTAGTATGTACTCCTATGTATACTACGGACCACCGACTTTTTTGTTTTGTTTTGTGCTGCGCGCTACTCGGCCTAGCCACAGCTACACATGTGCACATGTGGCAGATCTGCACGTCGCATGTGGAGTGCGCATTAGCCAGCTAGGCACGGCCCCCACGTGATAAGGGCCCCTGGTTATTACGGGGGACGATGTCGACGGATCTGATCTGCCAAATGAGAAGCCAGGTAAGTAGCTAGTAGGGTGATCTCGTTCCACGTCATTCCAGAACCAGCTGCTACGTACGTGCTCGCGCTTATAATAATCAATTGTTTTGAGGTCCTTCGATCGCCTAATTTGCTACCTAAGCTGCTCTCAGCTGGTTCCTAATCACGCACACGTGCCGTATGCCCGGTGGCTGTGGCCGGAGATGATGCATCACTTTAGCTTAAACAACAAGCGGCAAGCAATGATTTACATTAATTATAAGTTAGATCACGTCTGTACTGTCTGCATGCACCGTAGTTTGGTACCATTAGCTACGTGGACCAGATGAGGAGCTCCGTGTTCAACGACTGCTCTGTTGGTGCCGGAGGCAGGTGACAGACGTTGATGTCAAGCTCACAAATGTTGTGCTATCTTTTTAGTTTTGTCATGTTGATTTTTACGTGACTTATTATCATGAAAAAGAAAAGAAAAACTACAACGTGACGCTAGAAAGGAACTTTCGCTAGATGATATACATGCATGATGCATCACTGCGTCACTTTAGCTTGAACAACAAAGCGACAGATCGTCGACATGATTTTCAATTCAGATCACTACGTCTGAGCCCATGCAGCGCCATGTAGCTAGCTACGTGGATGGATCGAAGGCGCCCGGTGCTCAACCACTACATGATCTTCAAGTAAAAAAAGATCGTCCATCACGACACGTATGCATGATGTGGCCGTGCTCAGGACAAATAAAACTGATAAAAGTAAGAGCAAACATAACAAAACCACTTGTTTTTGTTGCCGGAAACTCCATCCATCAACTTTCTTGTGATTTGCAGCTACCTAGCGCTATCGTAATCACACACACACCACTGGGTCATGGATAGGTCACGCACCAAAAGCTTCGCTTCGCTAGAGAGTTCTACTAATTTGCGGCGCGGGGGTGCATGGAACCCCACCAGTTTCCAGGACCTGCTAGCACCAGCGCTCTTTTTCTTTTGGCATACTACTCCATGGTCTGTATGCACGCGCAATGCATGTTTTAACATTATAGGATGATGAGTTCAAGTCCTGATGCTCACATTATTTTTAAATTTATTTCAGAATTTTCGGTGATGCATTTTCAGTGAAAGGAGACGTTTCCGTCGACGACGAGACGCCTACGACGACTTCGTAAATCTTAAGATGATATGCCGGCTCAGCCTCTCGAAGATGCTCATAGGGGTAGGGTGTGCATGTGTGCGTTCAAAGGGGTGAAGCATACATGAATCATATTATAAAGAATATTGGAATTAATATACGCAATCCCCACAATTTGTTAACAAAGAATCCCGCAACAAAATGTTAATAAAGAAAATAATTCAAAAAAAATGGAATTTGGTTTTACTTTATGTTTCTCTTCCAAAACATTTTTTTTGGCGCAACACTTCTTTGACCTCAAGCTGCAACATGGCCCAAGAAGAATCAATATGGGCCACGTCTTCTGAGAAGGATCATGCGATCGTTCTAGAACATGGTGGATGTAGTAACCATGCACTGTTCCGCTTGGATCCCACTTTTTTAGCAGTTGGATTTAGGACATAAATGGTTAGGATTGATGGCCAGCTCCCAAACAAACCGGTACACTATATAATAGTATAGATAAGCATAGGGTTAAAGGAGACAAAAACTCTAGCAAAAGAGTGATCGCCATAATAACCGTCAATATAAAGATTTTGACCCAAAGTGACACTCGACCAGAGTTGCGGCTCTCGATCGTCATATTTTATGGAGCTCACTCGATAAACGAGCTCACAACCTTCATATTTAGAGGTTGAGAAGGGACAATATGGAGCTCACGCCAAATCCTGCCGTCAACGCGAGAGAGAAGTTTCAGCTTCTTCCTCTTTGTAACGCACGTGGAATTTGAAACATCCCGGCCTCCCAAACACAGCGGCGACGGACAAAGAACCATTAGCCATGCCCGCGCCCTTGGACTCCTATGGTGGCCCGTCGGATGGTCGTCAGGTGGCATCATCTTCTGAATCGCGTGTTAGCATGCTGGGAGGAGCCGTGTGAGTAGGCGGAAAGCGACCAATCAGGCCGCTGCAGTGTTTCTCACCAGGAGATAAATGCCTTTGCCTGCCCGCCGCCTCCCCACCCACCTCCTTCATGGCGCATGTGGTGGCCTATAAAAGTCCGGCGTCCTTCAATCTCTCGCCTAAATCCTTTGTCAAACGCCTCCCATTTCCCATGTCTCGTGCCTCCATTTTCACTCGCTTCCTCGTCACCGGGGGGGAGCAACCCTTCGCCTTAAAACTTGGGATGAGAAGAGGAGGGGCTTCCGAAATCCGAATCCTTTGGCCCCCTTTTGGAACCAAATGGGCGTGGCCATGGAGGAGGTTGCGCAGATGGAGCAGCATATTTTCCCCTCTGTGCCCGCCATCGTGGACGAACATTTGTCCTGGGATGACACCGCTAAGGCGCATTTCTAAGCCATCCATTCTACGTTGGCAGTGGCAGTGGCGGCTGAATCAAAATCGAACTGATATGGAAGCATATGTGTTCGGGATTTTCAATTTGGGGGAAGAACTATTGTAGTCAATAAGAAGTGGGGGTGCACATGTATGAAAAGTATGGAGGTTGCCTTCTTTGCGCCTGTGTTTGCGCAAAGCCGCTGCGGGCTCCATATCCATATGGCGGATGACGATCGCTTATACGGCGAACGGCGAAACTGCTAGAGTTGCTCTAACAATAGATATGTTTCTTAAGATAACATTTGACGATCTTAAGAAGGCAAGCTGCCTATAGTAGCAAGCATTTGATGACAAATGAACACATGTGTTGAATACTACAACATTTGCATTCATACGGGGTGAAAAAAGAAAGAAAGAGAAAACCTTTTTCTAAAACAACTGACTAATCGAGCGACTAATATCAGCCGAGCCGCTTGTTCTGCCAGGAGCCTCTCACCTCCACACACACACCCCACTCCCTTCTCTCTTGCCTCATGAATGTATCCCCTGTTTTGTTCTCTTCTCGAGCATCCCCTCACCCTACTCCCCTCTACCTCCTTCTAGACGCCCCATCGTCCGTCCTAGATGTCCCCGTGGAAGTTTGGCCCCCTAGATGTTCCAACAAAAGCTTGGCGCCATCGACGTGGTGACTCCATGGTGCAGCTCGAGCTCACGCTAGTGAGCTCCGACGAGGCACCGTGACTACAAGGGCATTGGTTCGGTGTCGCTTGATCCAATACCGACGGGGCTACGACGATGTCGGTGCTCCAATACGAACAGACACCATGTCGCGATGACTCGGGGGGGCTGCTTCGAATGTCCTGCCCATGCTGTAGACCGCGCACATCCCACTTCTCTTTCTCTCTGATTTTGCTACGACCAATGATGAGCGGTTGCACACACAAATGTTTGCTGCATGGGTGTTTTTGAAAACGCAGCAACATTTCGTTCTTCATGTTTTCGACACGGTGCAACGAAAAATGCTTATTTTCATAGGAAATAAGTAAGTCTATTTCGGCTATAGGAAAAAGAAGTTGAACACAATAAGGAACCCCACCACCGGCCATGGATAGGGGAAAGGGAGACAGCCGAAATCGGAACTGACCACCCTGTCACGACGGGAACACGGGTGGACGCCGGCGACCCACCTGGGCGCTCCAGATCGGCACGAGGCCGCCGGACACGTCACGCCCCCATCCGCCGCTCGGCCCCCGAACCCCAACCACCGTCGCGCGCCCCTCGCCACCCACGCGTCCCCCCGCCCAAACGATCCAGCCCAGCCTGCCTCCTCCTTCTTCCTCCCTCCTCCGGCGGCTTTAAATACCAGCCGGGCCAGCCAAATTACGACGGAACCTTTTCCGATACCGCCCGCGCGAAACCAAAAGCCAGCCCGAGAAAAGAATCCCGACCTCCCCGTCGCGGAATCCGCCCGCTCGCCCCCGCGCGCGGCTGCGCATCTTCTTCTTCTTCTTCTTCTTCTTCCCCCGAGTTTCCCGTGCGCTATTCTCTTCTTTCTTCCCTGCCCACCCCCCGGACCTGGGGAAGAAGAAGCAGCGGCGGAGACGGGGCAGGAGGAGCCGGCGGGGGAAGATAAGGAGGAGCTTCGTTGTTCGTCTCCCCGTCGATTCGTTTCCGGATTAGCCACCTCCCGCCGGAGCCAGCCATTGATTTGACCCAAAGCTCGCGTATTTCCCCGGAACCTCTCTCTCTGACGGAAGAGCAGCAGGCGGCGGGATGGGGTACCAGGTGGTGGCGGCGCAGCTGGCGCGTCTGAGCGGCGCGCTGGGCACCTCGGACCACGCCTCCGTGGTCTCCATCACCCTCTTCGTCGCGCTGCTCTGCGCCTGCATCGTCCTCGGCCACCTGCTCGAGGAGAACCGCTGGCTCAACGAGTCCATCACCGCCCTCATCATCGTAAGCTCCCATCAATCCCTCCTCTCTCTTTCTTAATTTCGGTGCAATGTTTCTGCCGGCGCCGTCGCTAATGCTCGTTCCCCTTCCTCTTCATCCTGGACGGACGGACGGACGAACAGGGGCTGTGCACCGGCGTGGTGATCCTGATGACCACCAAGGGGAAGAGCTCGCACGTGCTCGTCTTCAGCGAGGACCTCTTCTTCATCTACCTCCTGCCTCCCATCATCTTCAACGCCGGGTAAGCGTACCAAGGATTCATTCCTCTGAGCTCACTGAACTTTTCCGTCGAATCTCGATCGATTCTCGCGTGTGTTTCGATCTCGTCTCTTCCCGTTCACGGCCCAGCCTAGCTGGCCATGGTATCAGAAATGGCCTGTGCATGTGGTGTGCGTTCTTTATTCAACGAATTTATGTTCTTTACTTAATTATATACTCCTACCAAACATGGATGTTTCTACCGTCCCTCTGCTGGATCTGCCAGCAGCAGCAGCTGGAGCTGTACATTATTATTTTATCTTTTCTTAGGATCCAGCAGCTGCTGATTGGCAATATTGACTGTTGTTCCATCCTGGAACAATAATAAATAAATAATCTGCAGTTCTTACTGGTGTTATTTTCATAGGATTTGTCTTTTTACTGCGACTAGGACCACCAATTTGTTCATGGCATTTAATACTTGTCTGTACTACTGGGTGCCAGTAATCCTGTCCCATTAACCAATTGACTGTCTCTGGAAGCATCTGCCCCATGATCTCTTCTGATTGTTACGAATTTGAATGTTCTCAGTTCCTCATAACTATTCCTCATCAGTTTCCAGGTGAAGAAGAAGCAGTTCTTCAGGAATTTCATGACAATCACACTATTTGGTGCAGTTGGGACGATGATGTCGTTCTTCACAATATCTCTTGGTATGCCACTTTCATCCTCCACAAAATTTGCTCGCTATTTTCTTCGCGAGAATTTTTAGGCGGAGTAGATGAATAGATGTTTGTTCTGCGGGGTTATCTCGGACTTCTCTGACGACGTCGATCACTACATTTCAGCTGCCATTGCGATATTCAGCAGGATGAACATTGGGACACTGGATGTATCAGATTTTCTTGGTAAGCCGTCATTGCATTTCCACATGACCTGCACCCTGCAGCTGAAGCTATTAGCATGTGAACCTCATCTTTTTCTGATGCATCCCATATGCAGCAATTGGAGCCATCTTTTCCGCGACAGATTCCGTCTGCACTCTACAGGTTTGTTGACAAAATTTTCTCATGATTCTCCTTTTTTTCAGAGTAATTGCCATGATTATTATCTGTATTAGCAGCTCATGTAAAACCATGACTGAATCCACTGTTTACCCATATTTTTTCTGGAAAACAGGTTCTCAATCAGGACGAGACGCCCTTTTTGTACAGTCTAGTCTTCGGGGAAGGTGTTGTGAACGACGCCACATCGGTCGTGCTTTTCAACGCGCTCCAGAACTTCGATCCTAACCAGATCGACGCGATCGTCATTCTGAAGTTCTTGGGGAACTTCTGCTACTTATTCGTGTCAAGCACCTTCCTTGGAGTGTTTGTAAGTTTATTCTGGAGTCTCACCTTTGCACTCCTTTGCTTAACGAAATGATCGTCGGCCACACGGATTTAACATTTCTTCCACAATTGGCAGACTGGATTGCTTAGTGCATACGTCATCAAGAAGTTATACATAGGAAGGTTTGTTCAACCCTTGAGTTCTTTCTTAGTATTAAGCATCGATTTCGTGCGCGATACTAACTTGGTGTGTTGCTCAACTTATTTCAGGCATTCTACTGACCGTGAGGTTGCACTTGTGATGCTCATGGCCTACCTCTCATATATGCTAGCTGAGGTGTGCTTCTGGTTGGATACAACATAGAAACTTACATTACCAGTAGTAGTCTGAATCTAAGAACTCACCCCTGTTTATCTGATCTTTGCAGCTGCTAGATTTGAGTGGTATCCTCACTGTATTCTTCTGTGGTATTGTGATGTCACATTACACCTGGCATAACGTGACAGAGAGCTCAAGAGTTACAACAAAGTAATCCTAGTTCTTAGTCTGTGTTATTTCAACATAAGTAATCTTCTGTTCAGTCAAAAACTGCCCGCTAATTTTTTGCCCTTTTTCTTCTGTTTAGGCATGCGTTTGCAACCTTGTCCTTCATCGCCGAGACTTTTCTCTTCCTTTATGTTGGGATGGATGCACTGGATATCGAGAAGTGGAAATTTGCTAGTGACAGGTCAGAGATTTGTACTTGTCACCTCTAAACTGCATTGCCTAATCTTCATTTATGGCCTTTTCTCCCCCCCAAAGATTCAGTCCTAAGTCTTTCTTCTTGCAGCCCCGGCAAATCCATTGGAATAAGCTCAATTTTACTCGGATTGGTTCTGGTTGGAAGAGCTGCTTTCGTCTTCCCGCTCTCGTTCTTATCCAACCTGACAAAGAAGACGGAGCTCGAGAAAATAAGCTGGAGGCAGCAAGTGAGTTATTTGTTGCATTAGACTATTTGGCAGTTGGATCAAGTTAACATCTGCTAACTGAATTTCTTTTGATAGATCGTAATATGGTGGGCTGGGCTGATGAGAGGAGCTGTGTCGATCGCCCTTGCTTACAATAAGGTTGGTTCTAAACCCTTTCCCAAATTCGCATATTAACTCTACAAATGTCTAGTTTCTTCTCTGCAAGCTTAACTCTTTGCCTTGGAATTGCAGTTTACAAGATCTGGTCACACACAGCTGCACGGCAACGCGATAATGATCACCAGCACCATCACTGTCGTTCTGTTTAGCACTATGGTGAGCCATCTCATGTTCAATCCCTATCCAATGCAGTGTACCAGCTTATCATCTGAGGTCATTCTGAACGTGTCGACTGTTCTGAAACCATCTGACATCATGTATGTATCATGTTTACCAGCTGTTTGGCATTTTGACAAAGCCTCTGATCCGGTTCCTGCTGCCCGCGTCGAGCAATGGCGCTGCCTCAGACCCCGCATCACCGAAGTCCCTGCACTCTCCTCTCCTCACAAGCCAGCTAGGCTCGGACCTGGAGGCGCCTCTCCCCATCGTGAGGCCTTCCAGCCTCCGGATGCTCATCACCAAGCCGACCCACACCATCCACTACTACTGGCGCAAGTTCGACGACGCGCTGATGCGCCCGATGTTCGGAGGGCGCGGGTTTGTGCCCTACTCCCCAGGATCACCCACCGATCCGAACGTACTCGTGGAATGAACGTCGTGAAGAAACAACGGAGAAGCCATTACAGCTTCAGGAGACACTCTGAACTGTAACAGCAAGAGAAGGAAGCGAAGTCTCCGGTAATATTATAGCGTTTGGCTGACTCGGAAGGCCGAAGAAGGCGGCCCTCCGACGATGGTTCAGATGAACGGTTGGTTGCGGCACCGACAGGAAGATGAACCCTAGTAACGGTGATGCGAGTATCATCATCGCCTTATCGGTTACGACAAAGCCTGTACAGTTTTGTATGTAGATTAACAAGCCAATTGTATCCTATGGGATCTCCGCTGACAGGCAGGCGTCTGGCCTCCTGCGTCTACCGTCACTTCATAATCTCCTAATGGATTGGTGTGTATCCTGCCAAGTTGTGCCAGATGAGTGATGATCTTGTGGCCTGGTTGCTACAAAGAACTCATCTCAGACAAGTTATATCTATCTATCTTGAATTTGCCTCTTGTATGTCGACTGCTGTTGTTATGATGCCGAAAATTTGTTATAATCTGTCAAAATATAAATCTACTTTTGTGAGGAGCTCGATATCTGTCCGTGTCAGCCTGCTGTTGCAGCATAATGAGGCCCATTTAACGCTACTTTTTAGCAAACATACTGCTAGGAGCAGCCAACTCGAGCAAGATTTAATGTACTGTAGTACGATTGCAAGATTTATTGCCTCCTTTCCCTCTTGAGCTCGGTGGTTTGGTCCGTTGCCCAGAGTAGCATGTTTCAGATTCAGTTGCCATACCGGGAAAGCCCAAGAGTTTGGCTGGTTAGGCCAGTGCTGTGAGCATTCGGAAGAGACAGCATTATAAATGTGGATATGGTTACTGGTTGCATGTCCATGCTTTCTCAGACAATGGGATGGTGACACTACCCTCACCGGGAGGCTAATCATTCCTCGTCACGAATTCATGGACGGGTGGCCGGTTGCTGCTAGTGCAAGTAGAGTAGAGTCTCTCTCAAAATAGGAAAACGAGAGATCACCTTCTAGGTAGCAGCTCCGAAATGGCTACCTCGTTTTTTGAGAAAAAGAAAATCCGTCCAAAACATCCTACATTAGTGAACAGATGTAGTAATTAATAATGGTATCATGTACTCCCTCTGTTTCTAAATATTTGTCTTTATAAAGATTTCATCAAGTGACTAGATACGGAGCAAAATGAGTGAATCTACACTGTAAAATATGTCTATATACATCCGTATGTGGTAGTCCATTTGAAGTCTCTAAAAAGACAAATATTTAAGAACGGAGGAGTACATCGGACTGAAGATAATGCAATACTCCCCTGTCCCACAATGTAAAATGCTCTGTCATTTTACATTGTGGGACCGTATGAACAACAAAGGTTGTCGGTAAGACCAACAGTTTACATCGTGGTCATTCGAAATGGTCCGTCATAGCTTTATCTTTTGCATCTCGACGTTTCTCTATGCCTTTAGTAGAGAAGAAAAAGGTAAAATTGGACCAATATTAACGGTTTTCATGTTGTGGACCCCGATAGGTGACAAGTATACATCGTTGGATACACTCTGACCAGGACACCTCTCTTGCAACATCGGTCGCCAAACCGTAATACACTTCGACCATGATACTTCCCTTGAAGCATAGGTTTTGCCGAACCTGTGGACCAAAACAAACTTGACACCACTTCTCTGTCATACAACAAAGACGCGGATGGAGCCATGAGGATTGTATTACTCTTGTGTGACAACGCCTCCAACGGAAGAGGTAACAAAAATCAACAATACACGGCCCTAAAATGAAAGAAACTTAATCCTCGCACCGCGCGATGTCTGGAAAGGATGGCGGAGATGATGAGGACACGAGAAGAGATCACAATCTGGATGCTGGATGGTTAGGAGGGTGGATGTGTCTACTAGCCCACCAGAAATTAAACACCATGTTTTTTGACACAAGCATGCATGTCTCATAAAGTAAGCTACTCTTTTAGCATGAGGTAACGAGATGTTTGTGATGACTTTGTCAATATCGAGATCTGTTGACCCAGTCTCTCAAAAGTGCTCATACGGATAGGCTGCACATGCATGCGTTCACAGGGAAGAATATATGTGCGTGTATGTGAACGTTTGCCTCCCTCTTCTCTTCCTTAAAAGACTTTTTTCTGCAAAGGAAACTAATTTTATCTCCTAAGAAAAAAAGGAAAATGTCCAAAAAAGAAAAAAGAAAAGGAAAATGGCCTTATCTTTCTTTACATGAAAATGGGCTTATCTTTTCCCTCCAAAAAAGAAAGAAATAAGAAATAAGAAATGGTCTTATCTTACTGAACCTTAGTAGGAGTACTATATTTGACCAGGTAAGACATCAGAGGAAAATGCCATAAACAACTTTCTCCTACCAGAATCTCCCAGTTTGTCCTGACAGAGATGCTGGAGTAGTGTATTAGTACCAGCACAATTTCCCTGCCAACTGGGCACAGCACAATTTTGTAGCGCATTCTTGTTCCTTCCCTCACTGCTCCACATCCTTGTCCCTGTCTGCACGCATATCACCACCAAGCCGCTACCCAAAGGCAGCACCACCATCTCCCACCCACATCCGTCCATACCATATTGATGCCGCCGCTACAGAGAATTGCAGCCCGTTGACATCCCAGCGGCACCTTTTTTGCGCCGGTCGGGGAAATCCGTCAGTTTCTTGGCAGGATTCGGTGGGGGGTTGGGCGGATTTGGGTGCCGGGGCGCGGGCGGAGAAGGCGATGTCTTTCAGGAGCATGGTCCGGGAGATGAAGGGCGAGGTGGACGCCATCGCCCGGCGCCGGCCGCTGCCGCCGTCGGCGCGCGGCGTCCGGCGGGTGGCGGCGGTGGCCTCGGTGGCGCTGCCGGAGGAGGCCGCGCGGCAGGGGTGGTGCTGGGCGGAGCTGCCGCCGGAGCTCCTGCGGGAGGTGCTGGCGCGGGTCGAGGCGTCGGAGCCCCGGTGGCCGCGCCGCCGCGACGTGGTGGCGTGCGCCGGTGTCTGCCGGACCTGGAGGGGCGTCGTCAGGGAGATCGTCCGCGTTCCCGAGGTGTCCGGGCGGCTCACCTTCCCCATCTCTCTCAAGCAGGTAGCCGCTCCTGGCAGCTCCGAATCCCTCTCTCGTTCGCTCGCTCCCCGGTCACCATCCATGTTGCTGTTCATTCAGCTGCTACTCCATGGTGGCCTAGTGTTCATATTAAGTCTTGATTAGTCACCAAAGTTTTTCTCTGTTGATGATGTTATCGATGATCTTCTAGTAATTCAAGAGCAATTAGTTGATGCAACGTCTATTTTTGGCAAACTTCAATTATGGCGATTGTGTTCAGTTTTTCTTTCTTTAGAATTGTGTGAGTGCCTTTTGATGTCCACCATTTCACGCAACGTAGCGACCCTTCTTTTTCCCTGATTGGAAGGTGTCAAAGAAAGGTATGTGTGAAAGGAGTACTACTGTCATGTTTGTTTTATTTTCTATTTTTTATTTAATCCTAAAAAGTAGTACTTGAGACCGAGAAATACATCCGTATTGAGAAGAAACTTGGAAAGTCAGATTAGTAAATAATGACTGGTTGTTTGGTTTAGTATATACTCCCTCCGTTCCAAAATAGATGACTCAACTTTGTATTAACTTTAGTATAAAGTTGGGTCATCTATTTTGGAACGGAGGGAGTATGAAATGCCCAATGTCAACTGTTATTCAGTTCGAGCGGTCATTGTCAAACGGGTTTAATAGGAAAGCTATGTTGTCAGATGTAGTTGACCATCCTTTTTAGAACAGTGATGTCCAATTCAAGTTTTATAGACCATGTGGCTTTGTTGCTAGATTTGTTTGCTTTGAACTTACTTATACCTCTCTAACACTTAGCCTGGACCAAGAGATGCTCCCATCAAATGTTTCATTCGGAGGCACCGGGCTACTCAGACATATTTCCTCTACATTGGACTGACTGATGGTATGCGTTTCTCATTGGGTATATATGCAGTCTGGATTTTACTTATTTTGTTCATGAACATTGTTTCTTTTTCTTTGTGCAGCACTAGCTGATGCTGGGAAGTTCCTACTTGCTGCACGCAAATACCATAGGCCTACATGCACCGAATATCTAATTTCACTTGACAAGACTGATATGTCGAAGGGGAGTCAGACCTGCGTTGGCAAGTTAAGGTGATCCTTTGACATTTATATCTGAAAATTACGAGTTTCCCTAGTTCCTTCAGCAACATACTCCCTCCGTAAACTAATATAAGAGTTTTTAGATCACTAGTTTAGTTATCTAAACGCTCTTATATTAGTTTACAGAGGGAGTACATAAGATCAAAACAACATGTTGAAGCAGAGAAACCTATTTAGTAACATTTCCTCTTTTCTGAACAGATCGAATTTCTTGAGAACGAAGTTTACTGTCTATGATGCGCATCCACCTCATGCTGGACCTGTGGTTCCAAAGAGATGGCCTGCTGGCGACTACCCAGTTATACAAATTAATTATGAAGTGAATGTTTTGGGATCTAGGTATGCCATCTTATGTGGTAACCCTTCCATTACGTAAATTATATGCGCGCACATATTTTTGTATATTTTCTGGAGACCATATACCATTATTTGCATACAAATCCATTTACTGACCAAAAATGTTGAGAACATCGTAACCCCTGACCATAACAACTACTATCTGCAGTGCTGATAACAACCTTACCTTTTATAAACTTTAAATTAATTTCCATTTATGAAAACCAGCAGTTCCGACAATGTTATCCAAATGCATTATATTTTTTTATGAAGAGGAATAACAATGTTATTTAAGTGCACTATAATTTCTGAAAATCAGCAGATCCAAAACCACAGTGGAATAATGATGTTTTCTGGATTACCATAGGAGGGAGGGCTGCTTTAGTGTGATTTCACCTGAAATATACAAAATCTTGCAAAATCAGGTTTAGACTTCATGTCTTGGTAGTGGGTAAGCAAAGCTATATGTTTAATTATAATTCAACAGAAAAAAAATTATCATGTAGGAAGCGCCACTAACTAATTTGATCATGTATAAGTAGTGTAATTATGTCACGTATGAAGCAGCACTAACTAATTTTATCATTGTAGTAGTGTAATTACTTCATGTATGAAGCACCACTAACTATTTTTTTTTCCGATCAGCAGGGGCCTCGCCCCCAGTTCCATTTCAAAGAAATGAAACCACATGACACTAACTAATTATATCACGTTACTAGTGTAAATTTCTTTGTGTAAGAAGTCTCACCAAGACACTGACTATGTTGCGGCGTATTTGCTTGTTGTAGGGGCCCAAGAAGGATGAACTGCATCATGGATTCTATCCCTGTATCAGCAATTGAACAAGGAGGCACAGCTCCAACGCAGACCGCGTTTCCATTCTTCAATCCCAAATCATCTCGAATGGATAGCTCAATTACCCCATTATCCAGTCAAGTGGAAAGTAAGCTGGTGCTTAAGAACAAGTCCCCCAGGTGGCACGAACATCTGCGGTGCTGGTGCCTCAACTTCCACGGACGGGTGACGGTTGCCTCAGTGAAAAACTTTCAGCTGGTGGCTTCAGATGAGAGTGCTCCAGCTAACGAGGAGAACGACGACACCACCCTCCAGTTTGGTAAGATTGGGAAGGACTTGTTCACACTCGACTACCGTTACCCGGTATCGGCGTTTCAGGCGTTTGCGATCTGTCTCAGCAGCTTCGACACCAAATTAGCACGCGAATGAAGAGGTGCGTCTCTTAGTTTCTTGTTTGTGTCATGTTTACTGACATGCCAATCAAACGAACAATTTGATGATGAATCATATGTTAATGGTACATCTGGAAGTTGGTCACACGCTTATCCGAGTTGCTTCGAACTTCTGGAGACCTTCAGACACAAGAAGAGTTAGCTTCAATCCAGCATTTTCGCTGGGTGTTAAGGATATCCGACCTGCAGATTGTGTCACCTACCTGACAAATACATTATATTAAACCTGACTTTGAAGCATCATTTTACCTGCAGGTGTCGAACAACCAATAGAGTGTAGAAGGGAGTTGCTGGCATAATCCAGAATTTGATGCTCGATATGAGAAGCAGGAGGAGGATAGGTTGCTGTAGAGCTTGATATCCTGTTAAATGATATCATAATGTAAATATCAGTCTCGCTGGGTGTGGTTAAATTTGTTCCTGATAAAGTCACTTTCTTTACTCCAGTTGTATGTGTATTGGAAATACCCAGGTGGAAGCATGATTTTCTACCTGGTTCGTCGCAGATGAAAAAACAAGTTATTTTTGTGTTTCGTGTTTGCGGTTACCCAGCAACCTCATTGAGTTGTCGATTATAGAAATATTTGTAATGTTTTATGGCTATCTGGAATCAGTTTTTAACAGCAAGGTAAGAGAATTATGTCAAACTGCGATGCAATTCGGTTCACTGTAAATTCTGTGGCGGTAATTACAATTTTGAATGATATGGATGCCAGGAAAACAGGGAACTGAATTAACACGACACATGACAATTCCAACATCAGTTGAAAATTTTGCATTTGTATTTGCAGTGATCTACTATATCTTCTTAGTTATTATGAAAAAAGTCTCATCTTGAGACAGTATAACCATAATACAGCAGCCTCATCAAATGAAGAAAAATATGAAATTCATATACACTTGAACTCTCGATCCCAAAAAAATAACCGGATCGGATCATAGTATTTCATATCTCATCTCATATCATCTGGGCTGATGGATGATTAAAAACGTGTCAAACTGGCTGCGGCAGGTCGTCGTAGCTGGAGACGGCGGCGGCCGTCTCGTCGTCCTCGTCCCACTCGCCGCAGACGACGGTGCGCACGAACTCCATGAATGGCGACCAGTGCTCCGGCGAGAAGAACTCGGCCCCCATCCGCCTGTAGGTGAAGAAGGTCGGCTTCATCCGCTCCGCGGTGACGATGTTGCTCTTGATCCGCGAGAAGCTGCTGGTGTGCGTCATCACCAGCGACGCGTTCTCGCCGGCGATGCGCGCGCCGTGCCGCCGGCACGCGTTCTTGATCTGCACCAGCAGCTTGTCCGGGCTGGACCCCGTGTTCCGCTGCTGCTTGTTCATGCACACGTCCATGCCGGGCACCACCATGGTGCACCCGTGCTGCGCGAACACCTTGGCCACCGGGCTGTACCCGTTCTTCTTGTTGCTCTTGTAGAACCCCGCCACCGCCTCCGCCGGCCGCGACTGCGCGCCGTGCCACCAGTGCATGAACGGCACCTTGGCCGACAGCTCCACCGGCTTGCTGCCGAACACGCGGCTCGCCATGCCGAGCACGCGGTCGCCGTGGCTGAGGAGCTTCCCGGCGTACCAGGAGAGGAAGAAGTCGCCGTAGGGGCTGTCCCACGAGCCGTGGTCGCGGAAGAACTCGCTCGAGTCCGGCGACTCGTTGTACCCCGGCGCGTCGTGCGGGCCGGCGAGGCCCCACAGCGGGTTGCCCAGCGCCTCCGCGTGCTGCCTCAGCTGCGCCAGCATGTACTTGTCGTAGCACTGGAACTCGCCCACGCCGATGAACTGGGTCACGTCGCTCCCCGGCGGGTACGACGGGTACCGGAGCTCGCCGTTCGGCCCCAGCCCCACCGTCACGTCCTGAGCACCATCGGTCGACCCTAGTTTAATCATCAAAATGCATGACGAAATGGAGGCATTGGCATGGCATCTTTAGTTACGACGCACCGTGATGGTGGACTCGAAGAGGTCGTCGAAGGCGTCGACGAAGCTGCGGAAGAAGGCCTCGTAGCGCTGGAGGGGGGACATGCCGGCGAGCACGGGGAGCTCGTCGACAGCGAAGGAGAGGCAGTCCTCGTGGCGCCCGCCGGCGCCGTCGGTGAAGAGGATGTCGCGGTCCTTGGCGGCGGCGGCGCCGACCCAGGACGGGAGCTTGGGGACGCTGCCGCCCGGCGAGCCGTGGATGCGGAGGGAGACGCGGAGGCTGAGGCCCTCGTCGCGGGCCATGTCGGCCACGGCGCGGTACCCGGCCCACGAGAACTTGTCCGGCGACTCCGGCTGCACCACGGACCAGAACACCTGCAGCTCCACGCCGTCCACGCCCAGCAGCTTTACGGCGCGCATCCCGGCCTCGATGCCCCTGGCGCTGTTCACCGTCGCGCCGTCCGTCACCGAGTTGATCGGCAGGCCCACGAACAGCCGCACCGCGCCCACGTCCTCCACCTGACACCATGCACGCAGCGTTCGGACCGTCAGATCAATTCGCGCCTTAATTAATTGAAGCCCATTCTGCAATTAAGCACCACCACCCACCACCTCGCGGCTGTTCTTGCTGCCGCCTTGGCCGACGGCGCCGGCGGCCTGGCCGGAGAAGCGGCCGGGCCCGGCGACGCTCAGGACGTCCCTCGCGCTGCCGCCACGCCGCGGCCGACCGAACTCCACCCTCCTGGGTGCAGCGTGACCGGCTCGTCCTCCTCGGAGGCGCCTCGCCGCCGGCGACGCTGCCGCCGCGGCGTATTGCGTTTGCAGGGCATCCATGGATGGCAATCAATCCCGGTTGGGGAACTCGATCGGGGACGCTTTCCTTCGGCGTGTTGAGCCAGCATCCGTGGATCGGCGGGGAGTATTTATGGGGATTGCTGGCGGGAAAGGGCAAAGAAAAGGGGTGGACAGAACTTGGAGACTATGTTTAACTTCAGGAAATCTAGGGCAATGGGGTGCTAATATTAGTGCCCCTAATCCATAACATTTACCATCGAAAGAGTCCCAAAGGAACATGAACGTCCAGTTTCGCACCGACGAGAAACAGAGGAATGCACAAAAATTTATATAGTACTCCCTCTTTCGGAAATATTTGTTGGAGAAATGAATGTATTGAGACGTATTTTAGTTCTAGATACATCCAGCTTTATTCATTTATTTGATAAATATTTCCGGACGAACGGAGTCTAATACATTACTAGAGATATTTTTGGGAACCCGATATACACCTGACGTCATATTTTAGGGTATCTGACAACAGATTTTTAGGGTAAGGTACTTTCGATTGAATGCATGGTAATTACTCGCTACATCATGGCAATTTTTCTCACAATTTTCCACACTATATGGCAATATTACAAAACAGTAAAACGTAGCGAGCTATACCTCTCCATAACGATTAGACACTCTCACTCGTCCGATTCAGACATGCACGGCCTGGATCACCTGTGTCATCCATCCCTGCCCCATTTTTACGGCGAGACAGCTACCAAACGTAACCTGGGCCGCTACTCTGAAGAACGACTTCGGCGATTTTCTGTGAACTAGGCCGACACACTGTGGGCCAGGGTAACTACGTTCGCGAACGCAGCCCAGCGCCGTGGCCTCCTAACCCCCTCCCGTTTTTCTCCATCGACGACGTCTCCTCCTCTCCCCTCGCCGTGGTGGAAGACTCCTCTCTCCCCTTCGCCAAGGATGATCCTTAGGGTTCCGCCTGCACCTGCTTGCTGCAGCATTGGACGGTGGAGAGAAGATCATCGACAAGGGAGGTAACCGGAATAATCTAGGTGTGAGATTGAGTTTAAGATAGGCAATCTTTCTCCGCTCTGTTCTCAACTCCATAAATCTCCTCCTGAAGTCCACTCCCAGATCTCACAACCACAATTCTCGATCTCTCAACTTGCTTATATTTATGATTTGGTAACAAGTTGCCCTGGTGATTGCTTAAGTTTCCCTTGATTTTGTTTGCTTTTGTTTCTACACTCTTAGGTTATGAAGGTTACAATTACGTACAGATCTTAACAAAAGGACTTGTCTTTTGGGGATGCAGAGAATGAAGTTATATTGGTCTTTCTTAATTAATTAAACAACAGCTCTGGAGGGTTAGCACTCAGGGTGGACGACACGGTACGGTCCGGCGGTCCGGCTCGTGGCCCGCTCGGCTCTGTCCTGGCCCGCTGAAAAAATCGGCCGGTGCGAGCTCAGGAATCCAGCCCGACAAAACTTCGGTCCGGTCCGGGCTTTAACCGAGCCGACCGAAGAACGTGGCGGGGGCATGGCGAGAGCGTGGCCGGGGCATGGCGAGAGCGTGGTGGGCGTGTGGCGGGGGCGTGCCGGGGTCGTGGCGGGGTCGTGGCGGGGGCGTGGCAGGGTCGTGGCGAGGGTGTGGCGGGGGTGTGGCGGCCCAGGCACGGCGGGGGCTGAAGAAACTGTCGCCGTTCATGTCCGCCGCCGCGGGGGCCGTCGTCCGCGCGGCCACTGGACTCGCTGGCTCCGGGAAATATGTCCACTAGATGCGCCCCACTCAGATCTATCGTATGCACCAACGAACACGACGTGGGAGGTCCTGCATCGCCGCATCGGGCATCGTCTTTTTCATCTCCGTCCACCGGCCGTCGTGCCAAATTCGTCGCCGATGAGCTCGCTCTGGTGATCTTCTTGGCTCCTCTGTCTCCCTCTGGAACTTCCAAAGCTGCCTGACATCTCCACGACGAGCCCCGCTGCCTCCAGCGCCCTCCCCGCGTCGCCATGCTCCGGCGCGTGCTCTGGTGGTGAACTCTGGCCGGTCCAAACGAGCCGCTCGGTCCGGCTCGGGCTTCGTCCCTGCCGGTCCGGTCCCTGGGAATAGGACCGTGACCCTGCTCGGTCCCGTCCGGTCCGGACCGCCGACGGCCGGTCCAAAGGACGGCTCGGTCAGGGACCGGACCGGCCCGGACCATGTCCACCCTGAGTTAGCACACAGATTGAGACCACCGAGTTATGGTGAAGTTGGTGTCTACTTTCTGTTGGTACTGTAAGGGAGATCGATCACCCGTAAATCTGCAATTTTTTGGCATTTGAGAGATGGTGTCGGCTGCGAGCTCATGCAGATTTTGCTTCTATCACACACAGTTAAAACTTAACTGCTCACAAATGTTCAGCTGATGCAGATGATGCACGGGTATTATACTAAATATGTTAACATTATAACTGAACTATTGATTCGGTAACTCTACTTTTGGTTTAATGGATCGACAGAGAATTAATGCAATAGACATCTAAAGTTGAAACTTGGAGATCGTCTTATATCCTCATGTTCACCTGAAAAGAAAATTTATGCGTCTTAGATGAAGTAATTGGTATGAAGAATGTATTTCATACCCAAATGAGTTAACATGCTTCTCATTCTTGTCAGTATGAAAACCATGCATGGCTAGGATACTTCGGACCAAGCATATGAGTTGGGGTTGGGATGTACTACTATGGATGGCTATATTTTTTAGAGTAGATCAGTGAACTAAATAAGATGTGGGATAAGTGGCATGACCAAATGCCAGTGACAATATACGACTCTTCACCACTTGGATACTGCCAGCATATCACAATGAGCAAGGAGGAAACAACACTTGGATGTTCCTTGCAATATTGCTTTACCATGCGAAGGTACATTCCAGCCCAACCAATTACTGTTATCTGAAATTGTGCTGGGAGCAGCAAGCTAAAGATTTGCAAACATATATATGCAAACATATTTAAATCAACTATATGGACCGCTTCATGCAAATTTAACCTATGTATGCATTGTGACTATATAGACCGGATCATTTAAATTAAGATAAGTCTACCACCAAAATTAACAGGTGCGGCAACGCGCGCCATCATGGTCTAGTTCACTTTAGAACATGGCAAATCCTACACTCAAGCACGCCAATTTTATTTGTTTTCGCATGACAAATCTAAGCGTTCCATGAAAAACTTTACAAATTTGAAGTCATGTTTTTAACATTTTCACAAATACGCAAGATGTGTATCATTTTATTGATAGGTAGAATAGCAAAAAGGTACAATTGGGTAGATACAAAGACTTGTACGTCACAGGACAAGGATGCATCCACAAACGAGCAGAAGAGAGAAAAAGGTTGGGGTGCTTAGCCCCAAAGCCACACTAGGCATCTATGGTACTCTCTCTTATTCGCGCACGAACACGTCACCGTGTACCCTCGACGCCGGGGGTGATACACCGCAGCTCACGTCGAAGGAGACCCGTCCGGAAGCGCGGTACGCAAGCAATCTGGCGGGTGCTTTTCAGGACCCGAAACCCCAAGCGCCCGGGAGGGACCCCGTCTGGACGCGCGGCGGCTATGGGCTGCCCTAGGTCGATTCGCTCGCCCCTAGAGCCTCGAGGATCGCTGCCCTTCAACACGAAGAACGAACGAAGAACAAGAGAGAAAGAACAAGGGAGAGATGTGAAAACTAGGATAAAAAGTAGTATATTGATTTGTCGATTGTGTGTTGTTCAATCGGCCATCACCTTTCATCTATTTATGAGGCGGATGGACTTCCTGTACAAGAAAAGGACTAAAAAGTCCATCCAAAACGTCAAAAAACCTAATCTAACTCGGACAGAAATCTTTGGCAATTTTCCGGATCAACTCGGTCTCACCGATTGGTTTGCTTCGGTCCCACCGAGTGAACGTGGCCAACTCTCTGTAAATTTCTGTAATTTCTCGGATCAACTCGGTCTCACCGAGTCAACCAACTCGGTCCGCCCGAAATGACTCTGCAGCTTCTGTTTCTGTCCTTGTTTTGCCTCCACAGGTTGCATACGACCTCGGATTAAGACGATTTTTATCAAAATCGACCGTTTCGACGAGACGAAGACAACTTATGTAGAAAGTTTTTCCATTTGAGGTCGTCTTGGGGGCTTAATCCTCCAAACTGTACTCTGAATATAAGATCTTAGTACTTTGAGCATAGTTTCGGCCATCGAGATGAAATTGGACGGCGATGGCCCAAACTTCAAAGATGTTCATATCAACAATACAGAACTCTCTCATGTAGATCTTCTCCATTTGATGTCATTTTAAATAAGGTCTTAACCGTGCCAAAATCTGGTGTCAACACATGCCCCCCTGTTTTTCGGCAAACTTGTGAGCCGAAAAATAACTTGCACAATGCTTTTTCTAAGGACGATGTCAACACTCCATCGACCATTTATTTTTCTCAAGATGATAATTATGTATCGGCTATGTTTATGCTTAGGGCGATAATTTTATACCGGCCATTGATTTTAACTTCTGGTTCACATCATACCTTGTAACCGATTACCACCAATCGGCTTTAAAGAGATGGGAATGAAGCCGTTCCTTGTAGCACTAAGGAAATCAAACTCCGAGAGGTCACGCCCTGTTAAGCAAGTAACATCGGGATGATTCCAATCCACCGAGGCATCGGCCAAAGCAACACAAGCCGAATTATCTGCGTGAATGATTTCTACCTCATCATCGATCCATTGTATTAAAAATTGATACATGGTAGATGGCACACATTGGTTAGCATGAACCCAATCACGACCTAATATAAAATTATAGTTACCTTTCACCTCGGCGATGAAGAATGTGGTGGCCAAAGTTTTGCTTCCCACGGTGAGTTCCATGCACATCACACATTTGGCCTCTGTCTTTTCTTTACCCTCGAATCCATTAAGTACCATATTGGTCTTCATCAATGCATCATCATCTAACCCCAACTTTTTGAAGACCGAGTAGGGCATAAGATTTACCACAGCGCCACCATCAACGAGCATCCTAGCAACCGGTGATCTGTTAATATGACCTTTGAGGTATAATGGCTTCAAGTGTTTCACCGGTTCTCTTGGCTTCTCAAAGATAGCATTCTTAGGACCAAAATCCAGCTTGGCTACCTCCCCTTCTTCACGTGTAGCACGAAACTCGGCAGGTAAGTAATATACCATATTAATATCCATACCTTCCTGAACCGGCATAGATTCATAATCCACCATCTCATCTTCATCTCCCAATGTGTATATTGGGCTTAAAGTTTCCTCAATTGAAGGGGATGTTTCAGGTGGCGTGGACGATGTAATAGGGGTCGCATCATCCTCTTTCGGTGGTGAAGGTATTGCTGCAGCTAATGTAGAAGCATTTGTGTTTTGTTTTTGTTTAGGCCTCCACACTTGTTTTGTGAGTGCCATGGGCCAAATTTTATTGAAAAATTCGTCCCTTTGCCTCTCCTCATTATGCTCTACCTTCTCGTGGTTCCTCGTGCGTTGTAATCTCCTTTTCATGGTCTTAGTTAAACCGGGAGGACACCACTTAGGTTGAGTATATTTGGGATCCCTTGGTTTGGTCTTGCTTGTGCTCGTCTCATGATCATTAACCATCGAATCCTGCTAAACAATAACAATATCACCATTAGAAGTAGCCAGATTACCAACAACCGGCTTTTCGATCTCCTTTTGCTTGTCACATTCTGCAATTTCCGCATTAGGTGACTTAACACGCCACACTTTTTTGTTGGCCTTACTTGGAGAAATTTTTGTTGACCGATTAGCACCATAGCTCAAATGGCCTTGTGTGGGATAATAAAGCCTCTCGCGAGCAGGCCTTCTAGGTGCCGCCCGCCCCATATGAAAAGCATAAGGAGCCATTGGGGGCTGCCCCCATCCTCCATTGAAGCCTCTCATGTAATATGGCGCATAGCAGGGTTGTGACATCCATGGTGTCGGTGCCCATGACCCATATGGCTTTGCATAGCGTCGAAACTCTTGCTCCAAAGGCAATCTTGAACGCTTTGAATATGATGGCCGATTAAAGCTAGAACCGGCCGCTTGACTTGCATATTTGGATAGCAACATATCAAAAGTTGGTTTGATTTTCTTGTACTTAGTTTCATTCTTTTTCCACTTGCCAACTTCTGAATTCTTAGGCTTGATCAATTTAACATGAGTATCCTCTTGCACTTGTGGTTGCCCCTCGAGTGTAGCATTTTTTATAGTGATCTTCAACACTTCCTTTCCACCGGGTTGCTTCTCAAGCACAATCTTTCTTCCCAAGACCTTGTCGCCCTCCTTGCTATTCCTGGGTTCACCAATAACAACATTATCTTTATTAGCGGATTCGGCTATGTTAGGCCGAATTAATATTTTCTTCCCTTCCAAGTCCATGGTGTTTATCAGGAAGGGTTGTTTATCAACTTGCATCTCAGCAAAATTCAATCGTCCGTCATTAATGGCCGATTGTATCTGTGGTCGAAAAACATTGCAATCATTAGTAGCATGAGAAAATGAATTATGGTACTTGCAATAAGCACGCCGTTTCAGCTCGTCAAACGGCGGTATGGTGTGTGATATTCTAATCATCTTATCTTGCAAGAGAGCATCAAATATTTTATCACACTTAGATATATCAAAAGTAAACTTCATCTCCTCATCACGATTCTTGCGAATCGGCTTAAGAGCATTGCATGTATAGGGTTTGGCCTTTGAGGACCAAACAAACTCAGTAGTATAGACATCAACCTCATCGTCCAAATTATCATCATTGTATTCAACCATATGCATTCTAGGACGATCGGTTGTAGACCTATGAACCTCTTTACTTCGACTCTCTTGAGCCAACGCCTTTTGCAAGACTGGGTTAATATTCAAAAACTCATAACTTTCTATCCTCTCTTTAAGGTGAGTTTTTAAACCATTAAGAACAAGATCCGCCAAGTCTCTCTCTATTATCACTAAGCTATAACATTGGTTCTTTATATCTCTAAATCTCTTGACGTAATCGGTGACCGATTCATCATGTTTCTGCCTAACCGATGTAAGATGTGACAACTTTAGCTCATTATCGCCGCTATAAAAGTGATCATGAAACTTTTGGTCTAATTGCGACCATAAGAGAATTGAGTCATGTAGTAAAGCAGCAAACCATGAAAATGCGATACCAGTTAAAGACAAGGGAAATAAACGCACTTTCAACTCTTCTATGGAACCTGCTTCACCCAACTGTGCTAGATACTGACTCACATGCTCCCAAGTTGTTTTCGTACCCTCACCACTAAATTTAACAAAATCAGGAACCTTATAACCTTGAGGGTAAGAAATTGCATCGAAGTGTTCAGGATAAGGCTTTTGATACACATGACTCTTTACTTTTGGCTCGTTTCCGAAAGTTTCTAAAAACATCTTATGCAAATCCTCCCTTAATTTAGCTAAAATTGGATCCGAGGTAGATGAAGATGTTTGTGGCAATGACATAGGAGCAACCTGAGTACTAGATATTGGTGCAACTTGTGGGATAGGCGCTGAACCATAATTCGGCGGAAGACCAAACATACTTGCGCCTATGGGTGGTGTGACAAAATGATTCGGCGTTGACGCCGAATTGGGCACACTCATAATAGGATTAGGGTATGTAGGTTTAGTCACAAGCTGGTTGGTTTGACTAGGGTAAAAATTCAACGGCATACTATATTGTTGTTGTATAGGAGGTGCCGATGAAATAGGTAAAGTTGGACTAGCATTTTCAGATACACCAACAGTACCACTAGATGACGGAGGCATATTTTTCTGAGCATGAGCACTAGCCACAAAAGAATTGTATGCCATCACATTACCCTTGCTAACAAGACTTTCAATCACAACCACTTGATCTGGAGAAAAAACTTTACTCACAGTGATTACATCTTGTTCGTCGATGAGGGGAGGAAAATTGACGTTTCCAACCAGAGTGATGTTGCCTTGACGGTCCTTCTTAAAACTTGAAAGAAACGCTTCCAAATCCTCCTCCTCGCGCTTCTTCTTGAGCGCCTCAAAAGCCTCTTCACGCTGCTTCTTGCGCGCTTCGTAGGCTTGGCGATGTTCATCCGATAGTTCATCAAGACCGGGCTTAATGATGTTATCGGCGTTAACTTCTGAGGGCTTGGGGAGATTAGACATGGTTGATGATGATTCTTGATCTTTCTTTCCCAGCGGAGTCGCCAAAAAGTGTGTTCGCACACGAACACGTCACCGTGTACCCTAGACGCCGGGGGTGATACACCGCAGCTCACATCAAAGGAGACCCGTCCGGAAGGGCGGTACGCAAGCAATCCGGTGGGTGCTTTTCAGGACCCGAAACCCCAAGCGCCCGGGAGGGACCCCGTCTGGACGCCTAGGTCGATTTGCTTGCCCCTAGAGCCTCGAGGATCGCTTCCCTTCAACACGAAGAACGAACGAAGAACAAGAGAGAAAGAACAAGGGAGAGATGTGAAAACTAGGATAAAAAGTAGTATATTGATTTGTTGATTGTGTGTTGTTCAATCGGCCGTCACCTCTCATCTATTTATGAGGCGGTTGGACTTCCCGTACAAGAAAAGGACTAAAAAGTCCATCCAAAACGTCAAAAACCCTAATCTAACTCGGACAGGAATCTTTGGCAATTTTCCGGATCAACTCGGTCTCACCGATTGGTTTGCTTGACTCGGTCCGTCCGAAATGACTCTACAGCTTCTGTTTCTGTCCTTGTTTTGCCTCCACAGGTTGCATACGACCTCGGATTAAGACGATTTTTATCAAAATCGACCGTTTCGACGAGACGAAGACAACTTATGTAGAAAGTTTTTCCATTTGAGGTCGTCTTGGGGGCTTAATCCTCCAAACTGTACTCTGAATATAAGATCTTAGTACTTTGAGCATAGTTTCGGCCATCGAGATGAAATTGGACGGCGATGGCCCAAACTTCAAAGATGTTCATATCAACAATACGGAACTCTCTCATGTAGATCTTCTCCATTTGATGTCATTTTAAATAAGGTCTTGACCGTGCCAAAATCTGGTGTCAACACCTCTGTAAACTAATATAAGAGCGTTTATATCAATATTTTAGTGATCTAAACACTTTTATATTAGTTTACGGAGGGAGTAGATTGTAGGGGGTGATCGCCGCCAGTCCCTTTGAGCCCATGTCTTCGCCTCATCAAGGATAGTTTGGATCAAGTGATCCGTGGAGTGTCGGACATTGTCGAACACACATGAGTTTTGGTGTTTCCAAATGTTCCACACGACGAGGATGCCGTGGGAGGCGATACCTTTACGCAACGACGGTGGAGAGGCAATCATGGCAGAGATCCACCAATTGAAGAACTTATAATTAGCTGAGTGGATGCTCGTCGTAAGCCTACAAGCGGCAAGCACGCTGTGCCAGACCATGCGAGAAAATGGGCAGTCAACTAGGGGTGACCAGTGTTCTCCAAGCCTTGATCGCGACACAGATGGGGTCGTGCGGCAGCCCATGACGAGTGCGGTGTTCAGCTGTCCAGCTACGGTCTTGGATCACGGGCACAATGACGATCTTGGCGAGAAGGAGAGCCTAACTATTCCAATTCATCTTAGCGTGTGGTGAGGAAATGAAGCCTTGGAATAGGGTGTAATAGCATGAGCATGCCGAATATTGCTCAGAGGTTGTCCATCGCCAACGAATGGTATGACGCACTCATCTCGAAAGATCGATGTATTGCACCATCGCTAGGGGCCCAAGAGCCCCTTAGATGTCTTGCGTCTAGGAGGGATGGAGGCCAGCGGCCAAGGAGCAAAGCTTGCGCCTCCACTTGGGCACCATGCACTAGTAAAAGACAGGATTTTGATCCAGACCAGATAAGCCCAGTAGTCTCGGTTCAGTCATGAACCGGGACCCATGAGGGCATTGGTCCCAGTTCGTGAGGCCAGAGTTTCGACCGGGCCACTTGAGGGCATTGGTCCCGGTTCGTTTGGCCCCTTTGGTCTCGGTTGGTGGGACGAACCGGGACCAATGGGCCTCACTCCTGGTCCACCACCATTAGTCCCGGTTGGTGACTTGAACCTAGACCAAAGGTTGCCCTTTAGTCCCGGTTCCAGCCACTAACCGGGACCAATGAGATGCCTATATATACCCCTCGCCCCCGAGTAAAGCAGTGGAGTGCTCTATTTTTTTGGCCGGCGAGGGAAGAGCTTTGTGGTGCTCTAGCTCACCTCCTATGCACATGAAGTGTTCGGTGAAATGCCCGAGCCACACTTAAGCTTTATCCTCTCAAAACTCCTTGTCCAAACTCCATTTTCCTCGAGATTTGTCTAGGTTTGGTGGTCCATCCTGTCCTGTCCCGGTCCTCACCGCCGTTGATTGCCCGCGCCGATCTCGTTGCCTGCACCACTGTGGTGAGCCTTTTGATCTTATCTTCTTTCTAAAAGAACAAAGTTCTTACTTTGTATGATTTAGATAGATACTTGTGTAATTTTCTTACTTATTATTGTTTTGTTATTATATAGTGCGATGGTTTTGGTATCCGCCCCCGCCAGCCCTCGTCCTGTCTATGATTCAGATGTGGTATATATATTTTCTTTTATAACTATTAGTTTCATTTAGTGTTTATGACAATTATGCCGAGGAACGTGGCATAGATTTTTTTATCTAGGAGGTATGTGAACCGGAAATTCTAACTGACCCTATTGTCGAGAAGTTAAATTTAGTTGAAGAAGAAAACAATTACTTGAAGGAAAAATTGAAAAAAAATTAAGGAGGAGAAGATGATATTGGAGTTGCATGTTGCGGATGTCGTCGATGATCACAAGATCAAGATGGATGCAATGCGCTTGAAGATTAGAAAGATTAGACAATATGCCATTCATACTGAGGCTTGGCATCATTATGCCATTGGATCAATTGTTACCTTGGCATTTGTTTTCGCATTGAAATGTTTTACATAGTTTTAATGTATGGTTTAATTAGATGCTCTGGAGAGCTATATGTTGTTCAATGAGAACTATGTATGTACTTTGGTTTAATGTGTTGATGAACTTCTATTAATTTGGTCACTTATCTATTCATGATGTACACAGAGATGAACCGACAATGGATGTACGATAACAGACGCATCTCCAAGTACATTAAGGGCATGAATGATTTTCTCGCAGTGGTTGAGGCAAACAAACAGAATGGTTTTATGTGTTGTCCATGCCCTATCTGTGAGAATATGAAGTCTTACTCTAACCAGAAAACCCTTCACACCCACCTTCTTTATAAGGGTCTCATGTCACACTATAATGTTTGGACCAAGCACGGAGAAGGAGGGGTTATGATGGAAGACAGCGAAGAAGAAGAAGATGATGAAAACTATGTGCCCCCTGAATACGATGATGCTGCAATGGGGGAAGCTGAAGATGCTGCAACGGGGGAAGCTGAAGATCAAGAGGAACCAAATGATGTACCCGATGATGATCTTCACCGGGTCATTGTTGATGCAAAGAGACAGTGCAAAAGTGAAAATGAGAAGCTGAAGTTTGATTGCATGTTAGAGGATCACAAAAACGGGTTGTACCCCAATTGCGAAGATGGCAACCCAAAACTCGGTACCATACTGGAACTGCTACAGTGAAAGGCAGAGAATGGTGTGCCTGACAAAGGATTTGAGAAGCTACTGAAAATATTGAAGAAGAAGCTTCCAAAGGATAATGAATTGCCCGATAGTACGTATGTAGCAAAGAAGGTTGTATGCCCTATAGGATTGGAGGTGCAGAAGATACATGCATGCCCTAATGACTGCATCCTCTACCGTGGTGCGTACGAGGTTTTGAACGCATGCCCGGTATGCGGTGCATTGCGGTATAAGATCAGACGAGATGACCCTAGTGAAGTTGACGGCGAGCGCCCCAGGAAGAGGGTTCCTGCCAAGGTGATGTGGTATGCTCCTATAATACCACGGTTAAAACGCCTGTTCAGAAACAAAGAGCATGCCAAGTTGATGCGATGGCACAGAGAGGACCATAAGAAAAATGGGAAGTTGAGAGCACCCGATGATGGGTCGCAGTGGAGAAAAATCGAGAGAAACTACTAGGAGGATTTTGCAGGTGATGCAAGGAACGTATGGTTTGGTTTAAGCGCGAATGACATTAATCCTTTTGGGGAGCAGAGCAGCAATCACAACACCTGGCCCATGACTCTATGTATCTATAACCTTCCTCCTTGGTTGTGCATGAAGCGGAAGTTCATTATGATGCCAGTTCTCATCCAAGGTCCTAAGCAACCCGTCAACGACATTGATGTGTACCTAAGGCCATTAGTTGAAGAACTTTTACAGCTATGGATTGGAATTGGTGTACATGTGTGGAATGAGCACAAACAGGAGGAATTTGACCTGCATGCGTTGCTATTTGTAACCATCAATGATTGGCATGCTCTCAGTAACCTTTTAGGACAGACAAACAAGGGATACCACGCATGCACGCACTGTATAGATGACACTGAAAGTATATACCTGGACAAATGCAGGAAGAATGTGTACCTGGGGCATCGTCGATTTCTTCCGGCCAACCATCAATGTCAAAAGAAAGGCAAGCATTTCAAAGGCAAGGCAGATCACATGAAAAAGCTCGCCATGCGTACCGTTGATCACGTACTTGCTATGGTCAATGATTTAAAAGTAATCTTCGGAAAGGGTCCCGGCGAATTATCTGTTCCAAATGACACTGAGGGACGCGCACCCATGTGGAAGAAGAAATCTATATTTTGGGACCTACCCTACTGGAAATACCTAGAGGTCCGCTCTTCAATCGACGTGATGCACGTGACGAAGAACCTATGCGTGAACCTGCTAGGCTTCTTGGGCATGTATGGGAAGACAAAAGATACACCGGAGGCACGAGAGGACCTGCAACATTTGCACGAAAAAGACGGCATGCCTCCAAAGCAGTATGAAGGTCCTGCCAGCTACGCTCTTACCAAAGAAGAGAAGGAAATCTTCTTTGAATGCCTGCTCAGTATGAAGGTCCCGTCTGACTACTCATCGAATATAAAGGGAATAACAAATATGGTAGAGAAAAAGTTCTAGAACATAAAGCCTCATGACTGCCACATGATTATGACGCAACTGCTTCTGGTTGCATTGAGGGGGCTTCTACCGGAAAATGTTCGATTAGCCATTGTGAAGTTATGTTCATTCCTCAATGCAACCTCTCAGAAGGCGATCGATCCAGAAATCCTACCAAGGTTAAGGAGTGATGTGGCGCAATGTCTTGTCACTTTCGAGCTGGTGTTCCCACCATCCTTCTTCAATATCATGACGCATGTCCTAGTTCATCTAGTCGACGAGATTGTCATTCTGGGCCCTGTATTTCTACACAATATGTTCCCCTTTGAGAGGTTCATGGGAGTCCTAAAGAAATATGTCCGTAACCGCGCTAGGCCAGAAGAAAGCATCTCCATGGGCCATCAAATAGAGGATCTCATTGGGTTTTGTGTTGACTTCATTCCCGACCTTAAGAAGAGAGGTCTCCCTCAATCGCGGTATGAGGGGAGACTGAGTGGAAAAGGCACAGTAGGAGGGGACTCAATAATATGTAGGGACAGGCATTCTTGGTCTCAAGCACACTACGCAGTTCTATAGAATTCTACCTTGGTGACCCCGTATGTCAATGAACACAAGAACGTTCTGCGCTCCAAACAGCCGGACCAGTGTGACGACTGGATTACATGTGAACACATCAGGACTTTCGGCAGTTGGTTGCAAACACGTCTCAGGGGTGACAACACTGTTTCTGATGAGCTGTACTCGTTGGCGAGGGAACCATCTAACACTATAATGACTTACAAAGGGTACGAGATAAATGGGAATACATTTTACACGATCACCCAAGATCAAAAGAGCACCAACCAAAACAGTGGTGTCCGTTTTGATGCAGCAACCTGTCACGCCCAATATGCGATACTATCCTAAAGAGACTCGAAGGTCCCACCAAGGATAGAACCGCATATTGAAACGATTGTGCAAGGTGGATATCATTACATCAACATTACATAATAGATGGGGATACATACAAGAGGCATACAATGCCACACGAATACAACATCACAATACATAAGAGCATCATCCGACTACGGATGAAACACAAACAAAAACTCAAACGACATCCACCCTGCTAGCCCAGGCTGCCGACCTGGAACCTATCCCCCTGATCAAAGAAGAAGCAGAAGAAGAACTCCAAAACAAGCAAGCATCACTCTCGCGTCATGATCATCACATAACCTGTACCTGCAACTGTTGTTGTAATAATCTGTGAGCCACGAGGACTCAACAATCCCATTACCATGGGTATCAAGACTAGCAAAGCTTAAAGGGAAAGGAAGGGGTAAAGTGGTGAGGTTGTAGCAGCGGCTAAGCAAATATGGTGGCTAACATACGCAAATAAGAGCGAGAAGAGAGCAAACGGAACGGTCGTGAAGCTAGCAATGATCAAGAAGTGATCCTGAACTCCTACTTACGTCAAACATAACCCAAAGACCGTGTTCACTTCCCGGACTCCGCCGAGAAGAGACCATCACGGCTACACACACGGTTGATGCATTTTAATTCGGATCTGGTGTCAAGTTATCTACAACCGGACATTAACAAATTCCCATCTGCCACATAACCGCGGGCACGGCTTTCAAAAGTTTAAACCCTGCAGGGGTGTCCCAACTTAGCCCATGATAAGCTCTCGCGATCAACGAAGGATATACCTTCTCCCAGGAAGACCCGATCAGACTCGGAATCCCGGTTTACAAGACATTTCGACAATGGTAAAACAAGACCAGCAAAGCCGCCCGATGCGCCGACAATCCCGATAGGAGCTGCACATATCTCGTTCTCAGGGCAACACCGGATGAGCAGTCTGTACAACTAAAACCAGACCTCAAGTTTCCTTGAGGGGGCGCTGCAAAGGGCTCTGGTTCAGACCAGCACTTAGAGAAGCACTGGCCCCGGGGGGGGGGGG
>NC_041383.1:126413434-126415282 GCF_002162155.2 Triticum dicoccoides | reverse complement strand
GGGGGGGGGGGGCTAAAATAAAGATGACCCTCGGGCTCCGGAAACCCAAGGGAAAAAGGGCTAGGTGAGGCAAATGGTAAAACCAAGGTTTGGCCTTGCTGGAGGAGTTTTATTCAAAGCAAACTGTCAAGGGGGTCCCATAAATCACCCAACCGCGTAAGGAACGCAAAATCCGGGAACATAACACCGGTATGACGGAAACTAGGGCGGCAAGAGTGGAACAAAACACCAGGCATAAGGCCGAGTCTTCCACCCTTTACCAAGTATATAGATGCATTAATAATATAAGAGATATTGTGATATCCCAGCAAAATCCCGTCCACCATGGAGCAATCTTCAACTTCACCTGCAACTAGCAGCGCTATAAGAGGGGCTGAGCAAAAGCGGTAACATAGCCAAACAACAGTTTGCTAGGAAGGGTGAAAAGGTTAGAGGCTGACATGGCAATTTGGGAAGGCTTGAAGAACAAGTGATAGGTAGTGCAACATAGTGATAGAACGAAGCAACTAGCATAGCAATGATAGTAATGAGATCCAGGGTAGCGGTCATCTTGCCTGAAATCCCGCAAGGAAGAAGAAGGAGTCCATGAAGAAGACGAACGGGAGTAGTCGAACGAATCCTCACAACTCCGGAACAAAACCGAAGGCAACCTGGAAAGAAGCAAACAACATGGTAAACACACAAGCATAATCATGACATGATGCACAAACAAATATGATGCATGACCGGTTTAAAGTGGCGTGGCATGGCAAAGTGCAACAAACAATACTACAAATTAAATGGAGCTCAATATGCAACGAGTTGCATATTGACAAAACACCACATGGACATATTTAGTTTAATCTCATTTAAGCTACCAAACAATATTAAATGTTGTTAAACATGGCAAGAGGTGAGGCATAATAAAACTACCTATCTAAGCAAGTTTAAATGAGGCCGGAACCACAAAACAACAATTCCGAAAAATCCCCATGTGCATAAAATGAATTTGGTACTGTTCTTCCCTAAACCATTATTTAGAGTTGTTAAACATGCAAAGTAAAGTGCACCATGTTAAGCTAGGCATTTTTCCACCCCATTTACATATAAAGAACATTTAATTCCGAGCTACGATTATTTAGTTATGAAATAAATCATTTTAACATGGCATTTATACAAATTAATGCAAACAGCAATTTAAACATATTTAACATGAATGAAAGTGGCAAATGATTAATCTACACAAAATTCTAAGCATTTTACATGTTTACAGCATTTTAATATGATGCACGGTTGAGGAGTTATTATATGCATGAACAACAGGGGTTTTTTCTGCAATTCTGTAAATCCTGGGATAATTAGCAAATTCGCAGACAAGTAAAAAAACATCTACAGGCCGAAACTGGCTGGGCCAACAGGAGCAGGGGCGCTGGAGGAGCTCACTCTTGGGCCAGGGCCCAGGCTGATGGAGAGGCCGAGCGAGGCCGGATCTGGCTTGGGTTGGGCCTTAGAGGCTTGGCTGGAGGCGAACGAGGCCTCATGGTCCATGCGACGAAGGGATGAGGAGCGCGTGTGTGCCCGCACGCACGCACGTGAGGGAGGCGGTCAACACGCCTAGGACGAACGGGCGAGGCAGGGATCGAGCGCGCTGCTCAATCCGGCGAGGACGACCGAAGGGGCGCCGGATCCAGGCAACGGCAGGAGGTGAACGGCGGCAGGAGGGACTTGGCGACGGCGAGGCAAGCGAAGGCGGCGCCGCCAGGTAGGATCTGAGCAGAGGCGAGGGACTTGGCGCTTGAGACGGACAGGAGGGCGCCGTCCTCGTCAGGAACCGTTGAAGACGACGGCGACAGGGACTGCGGCCGCCGC
>NC_041383.1:126399764-126412870 GCF_002162155.2 Triticum dicoccoides | reverse complement strand
TCCACCGCCCAAACTGCGCCGTCGCCTGCCGCAGTCCCTGTCGCCGTCGTCTTCAACGGTTCCTGACGAGGACGGCGCCCTCCTGTCCGTCTCAAGCGCCAAGTCCCTCGCCTCTGCTTAGATCCTACCTGGCGTCGCCGCCTTTGCTTGCCTCGCCGTCGCCAAGTCCCTCCTGCCACCGTTCACCTCCTGCCGTCGCCCGGATCCGGCGCCCCTTCGGCCGTCCTCGCCGGATTGAGCAGCGCGCTCGATCCCTGCCTCGCCCGTTCGTCCTAGGCGCGTTGACCGCCTCCCTCACGTGCGTGCGTGCGGGCACACGCGCGCTCCTCATCCCTTCATCGCATGGACCATGAGGCCTCGTTCGCCTCCAGCCAAGCCTCTAAGGCCCAACCCAAGCCAGATCCGACCTCGCTCGGCCTCTCCATCAGCCTGGGCCCTGGCCCAAGGGTGAGCTCCTCCAGCGCCCCTGGTCCTGTTGGCCCAGCCAGTTTCGGCCTGTAGATGTTTTTTTACTTGTCTGCGAATTTGCTAATTATCCCAGGATTTACAGAATTGCAGAAAACCCCCTGTTGTTCATGCATATAATAACTCCTCAACCGTGCATCATATTAAAATGCTGTAAACATGTAAAATGCTTAGAATTTTGTGTAGATTAATAATTTGCCACTTTCATCCATGTTAAATATGTTTAAATTGCTGTTTGCATTAATTTGTATAAATGCCATGTTAAAATGATTTATTTCATAACTAAATAACCATAGCTCGGAATTAAATGTTCTTTATATGTAAATGGGGTGGAAAAATGCCTAGCTTAACATGGTGCACTTTACTTTGCATGTTTAACAACTCTAAATAATGGTTTAAGGCAGAACAGTACCAAATTCATTTTATGCACATGGGGATTTTTCGGAATTGTTGTTTTGTGGTTCCGGCCTCATTTAAACTTGCTTAGATAGGTAGTTTTATTATGCCTCACCTCTTGCCATGTTTAACAACATTTAATATTGTTTGGTAGCTTAAATGAGATTAAACTAAATATGTCCATGTGGTGTTTTGTCAATATGCAACTCGTTGCATATTGAGCTCCATTTAATTTGTAGTATTGTTTGTTGCACTTTGCCGTGCCACGCCTCCTTAAACCGGTCATGCATCATATTTGTTTATGCATCATGCCATGATTATGCTTGTGTGTTTACCATGTTGTTTGCTTCTTTCCGGGTTGCCTTCGGTTTCGTTCCGGAGTTGTGAGGATTCGTTCGACTACTCTCGTTCGTCTTCTTCATGGGCTCGTTCTTCGTCCTTGCGGGATTTGAGGCAAGATGACCGCTACCCTGGATCTCACTACTATCATTGCTATGCTAGTTGCTTCGTTCTATCGCTATGTTGCGCTACCTATCACTTGTTCTTCAAGCCTTCCCAAATTGCCATGTCAGCCTCTAACCTTTTCACCCTTCCTAGCAAACCGTTGTTTGGCTATGTTACCGCTTTTGCTCAGCCCCTCTTATAGCATTGCTAGTTGCAGGTGAAGTTGAAGATTGCTCCATGGTGGACAGGATTTTGTTGGGATATCACAATATCTCTTATATTATTAATGCATCTATATACTTGGTAAAGGGTGGAAGACTCGGCCTTATGCCTGGTGTTTTGTTCCACTCTTGCCGCCCTAGTTTCCGTCATACCGGTGTTATGTTCCCGGATTTTGCGTTCCTTACGCGGTTGGGTGATTTATGGGACCCCCTTGACAGTTCACTTTGAATAAAACTCCTCCAGCAAGGCCCAACCTTGGTTTTACCATTTGCCTAACCTAGCCCTTTTTCCCTTGGGTTTCCGGAGCCCGAGGGTCATCTTTATTTTAGCCCCCCCCGGGCCAGTGCTTCTCTAAGTGCTGGTCCGAACCAGAGCCCTTTGCAGCGCCCCCTCAGGGAAACTTGAGGTCTGGTTTTAGTTGTACGAACTGCTCATCCGGTGTTGCCATGAGAACGAGATATGTCAGCTCCTATCAGGATTGTCGGCACATCGGGCGGCTTTGCTGGTCTTGTTTTACCATTGTCGAAATGTCTTGTAAACCGGGATTCCGAGTCTGATCGGGTCTTCCTGGGAGAAGGTATATCCTTCGTTGATCGCGAGAGCTTATCATGGGCTAAGTTGGGACACCCCTGCAGGGTTTAAACTTTCGAAAGCCGTGCCCGCGGTTATGTGGTAGATGAGAATTTGTTAATGTCCGGTTGTAGATAACTTGACACCAGATCCGAATTAAAACGCATCAACCGTGTGTGTAGCCGTGATGGTCTCTTCTCGGCGGAGTCCGGGAAGTGAACACGGTCTTTGGATTATGTTTGACGTAAGTAGGAGTTCAGGAACACTTCTTGATCATTGCTAGCTTCACGACCGTTCCGTTTGCTCTCTTCTCGCTCTTATTTGCGTATGTTAGCCACCATATTTGCTTAGCCGATGTTGCAACCTCACCACTTTACCCCTTCCTTTCCCTTTAAGCTTTGCTAGTCTTGATACCCATGGTAATGGGATTGCTGAGTCCTCGTGGCTCACAGATTACTACAACAACAGTTGCAGGTACAGGTTATGCGATGATCATGACGCGAGAGCGATGCTTGCTTGTTTTGGAGTTCTTCTTCTGCTTCTTCTTCGATCAGGGGGATAGGTTCCAGGTCGGCAGCCTGGGCTAGCAGGGTGGATGTCGTTTGAGTTTTTGTTTGTGTTTCATCCGTAGTCGGATGATGCTCTTATGTATTGTGATGTTGTATTCGTGTGGCATTGTATGCCTCTTGTATGTATCCCCATCTATTATGTAATGTTGATATAATGATATCCACCTTGCACAATCGTTTCAATATACGGTTCTATCCTTGGTGGGACCTTCGAGTCTCTTTAGGATAGTATCGCATATGGGCGTGACACAACCAAGAGGGGAAAGGACACATATTATGGCTACATAGTGGACATATGGGAACTTGACTATGGACATGATTTTAAGGTCTCTTTGTTTAAGTGCAAATGGATCAATCTCTAGGAGGCGGGGTACAGGTAGACCCACAGTACGGAATCACAACAGTGGATCTGAACAATCTTGGGTACATAGATGAACCATTCTTCCTAGCCAATGATGCGGTGCAGGTTTTCTATGTGAAGGACATGTCTACCAAACCGAGAAAAAGAAAAGATAAGGAAGCGAATACATCATACGATGAGCCAAAGTGCCACATAGTTCTTTTAGGAAAAAGAGACATCGTGGGGTTGGAGGGTAAGAGAGACATGTCTGAAGATAATGAAAAGTTTCATGAAATCCCTCCCTTCAAAGTCAAGGCTGACCCAAGCATCCTGTTAAGCGATGACAAATATCCATGGTTACGATGCAATAAGCAAAGGACACAAGCGAAGAAAAAGTGAAGACTTTCTCTCCACAACTATTATGATGATGCCTTTGATCTAGAATATCACTGCAGTTACATGTGAAGAAATGAAATGTCTTTTGTAACAGACGAGTTTCCGTATGAAACCCTGAGACTTCGAAAGAGATTGTCCGTTTTGTACACGAAGTGCATCCAGTTTTTATCGTAACCCTCTCAACTTTTTAGCACATGCTATGTGGGTGAAATGATGATACCATGCCAATTTTCAACCTTTTTAGAGTTCGTTTGTAGTGATTTTCAATTTCAGGGTCATTTAGCTCAAAAAAATCAGTAAATGTATGAAAAATAACAAATGAAGTCAGAAAGGGTTGAAAAATGATGATGTGGCTTTGAATGGTGCATTTTGAACACACAAAAAGTCTGGAGTTCAAATAAGTTCAAAAAAATGAAGTCCCTATGTAACAGATGAGTTTTCGTTTGAAACCCTGATACTTCGAAAGAGATTGCCCATTTTGTACACGAAGTGCATCCAGTTTTTGCCGTAACCCTCTCAACTTTTTAGCACATGCTATGTGGGTGAAATGATGATACCATGCCAACTTTCAACCTTTTCAGAGTTCATTTGTAGTGCTTTTATAAAACTCTAATAACAAAAGGAATCAACTAAAAAGCTTTTATAAACCTCTAGTATTTTTTAAACTAAAATTTATAAATTTTATGCAACTAAAATTATCAAAGTATTTTCTGTTCAAAACATTAATGGCAAAAATAAATTTCATAAAGAAAAATTTCTTTAGAAACTTTAATAGCAAACTAAAATAACAAAATCTATTCTTGATTAAAACAGACATTGAAAATAACCTAAAAATTACCAAATTTAATATAATGATGAAACACAATAATATTAAATACCAGGAAAAAGAATCCCTCAAAAATCTATTTTATAGTAAAGTTATTCACAAACTAGTGATTCGCAAATTTAAAAGAATTGAAAATTAAACTATTCAAATTTGAAAATTAATGGCACTAACAAAAAGTCTATAATTTTTGTGACCTAACAGAAAAAAGAATCACTGGAAAACTGAAAAAAAATAAAGCAAAAAAAATGCCACCTATTGGGCCACCACGGGCTGAATACGACTAGAAACCCAGCTAGTTGAGTCAGGATTCAGGCCTGCAGAAAGCCCAGCAGGCCCGCACGCATACCAATGTCAGATTAGGTCCATAGGCATACAGTTCAGAGGAGTTCGAGAGGGAAGAGGCAGCAGAGCTTATAAACAGGCGCGGGGCGCTCTCAATTAGCATGGTGGGACTAAACTCTCACTACCACGTCGCTGTGCAAGGCCATTGGTCCCGGTTGGTGACACAAACAGATCCTTTGGTCCCGTTTCATGGCACGAACCGGGACCAATGCCCCCCTTTGGTCCTGGTTCGTGCCACCAACCGGGACCCCGGTTCGTGCCACAAACCGGGACCAATGTCTTTGCTATATAAGCAAAGATGTAGCATTTTCAGATTTCATCTCTGCAGTTGCCCCGCCCCGCCGCCGCCGCCAGGCTGCCCGAGCTCGCCCCGTCGCCGCCGTCGCCGCCCTCTGCCCCGTTGACGCCGCCAGGCTGCTCGACCTCGCCGTCGACGCCCTCGTCATGCCACGACCATGCCGCCGTTGCCCCTACCCCGACCACGTACGCCGCCCTTGTTGTGCCCCAACCACACCGCCGTCGCCCCTGCCCCGACCACGCCGCCCTCGCCGTCGCCGCCTTCTACACCAACGCCGTGCCTCTGCCCCTGCCCCGACCACGCCGCACCTCTGCTTGGTCAAGCCGACCGGCGCCCCCTTCCTTCCTGTCCTTTCCTCCCTGTTTTTTCACATATATATGATGTTTTTTTAGATTATATGTATATGTGTGATTATATGTATGTGTGTATATATATGATTATATGTCCTATTTTTTTCCATATTTTTTGTTCATATATATGATGATTTGCTTTTTGCATTTTTATAAAAATGTATATTATGTATGTATGTATGTTCTCTGTGTATATATGTTCATGTATGCAAAAGTTAGATTTTTAGAAAAGTTTTATCTATGTATGTTCTCTGATTTAGTGCATTTTAGGTTAGTTTCATTTTTAGAGAAGTTTTATATACTTAGGAAGAAGGAAGAGAAGGAAGAAGGAAGAAGAAGAAAAAGTTTTATATATGCAAAATTTCATTTTTAGAAAAAGTTTTATATATCTAGCTAGGAAGAAGGAAGAAGGAAGAAGAAGAAAAACTTTTATATATGCAGAAGTTACATTTGTAGAAAAGTTTTATCTAGGACGAAGGAAGAAGGAAGAAGAAGAAAAAGAAGAGGAGAGGAAAAAGGAAAATAAGAAGAGGAAGAAGGAGAAGAAGAAGGAGAAGAAGAGGAGAGGAAGAAGAGGAGAGCAAGGAGAGGAAGAAGAGGAGAAAAGTTTTATATATGTCCTGTTTCTTCTTCTTTTGTTTCTTCTTCTTTTGTTTCTTCTTCTCCTCTATTCCTTCTTCTTCTCCTATTTTTCTTCTTCTTCTTCTTCCTCTTCTTATTTTTTATCGGGTATGTCATTATCGATATACCCCCTCCCTGATAACTTCGACATGAGGGGGTCCCGGGTCAATATACCCACAGGCGGGGTACAGGTCGTCAAGGGTCGAGGGTCGTCGAGGATCGAGGGTCGAGGGTCATCGAGGGGTCGAGGGTCGAGGGTCGTCGAGGGGTCGAGGGTCGAGGGTTCGAGGGTTGAGGATCATCGAGGGTCGAGGGTCTCCGTTTAACAAGAATGCCCCCATGATGGATGTGCACAAGTTGATCCTTTTTTCCTGATCTCATCTATATATATATATTCTTCTATATGTCATGATCTCTGTTAAAGTATTGAAGAAATCCATGGCTACATCATTTGCTGGAAGTAACAGCCGTATGACACTACGAAGCTCTTCAAAGTTGTTTTGGAACGGAGTTCCTGATAGAATGATTCGCTTTTTGGTATGGATTTCAGTAAAGGCCTTCCAAATAGTGATATTCGGAAGGCTCTTGCTGAACTTCGTACCAAAAAGCGAATTATCCTATCCAGGACTCCGTTCCAAAACAATTTTGGAGAGCTTCATACCATTATGCACCTGTTACTTTCGGCAAATGATGAAGCAATGGTTTTCTTGAATTCTTTGACACTAGACAACATGACATATAGAAGGGTAGATGAGATTAGGAAAAATATGGACCATTTTCTGCACATCCAGACTGGCGCCATCTTGTTAAATCCCTTAAAGGTTAAGAGAATCCAAGTGGTCGAGGATCAGAACTAGTTAGGGTAGGGGGTCGAGGGTCGCCGAGGGGATGAGGGTCGAGGGTCGTCAAGGGGTTGAGGGTCGATGATCGCCGAGGGGTTGAGAGGGGGACGTCGATCAACCCCCTCTCGCTAGACCAACTCTCGAGGACACCCAAACCATAGAAAAAACGTTGTCGATCTCGTACCCCCTCCTGCCCCTACCCGACAAACTCTCTCGAGATTTATAAGAGATTTATCAAGAATGCCCCCATTATGGATGTGCATAATTAAGTTGATCCCTATTTTTCCTGATCTCATGTACCATCCTATATGTGCCTCTTGTGTCAAAGTATTGAATCCTTTGACACTAGACAACGTGACATATAGAAGGGTAGATGAGATCAGGAAAAATAGGGTCCATTTTTTTTTCTGCACATCCAGAATGGCGCCATCTTGTTAAATCCCTTGTTTGACATTCATGAGAGAGGTGGTACGGACGTCAAACATTCATGAGATAGGCGGTCCGGGCCAAACCCTAGAAGCATTGCCGAGGCCACCCCAAACCCTAGAAGCGTTGAGGCCACCCAAATTTACCAAGTTAAAAGAGCGTTGTCGAGGCCACCCCAAACCCTAGAAGTGTTGTGATTAGCTAGCTAGGTCTATGTTTGCCACTATTAATATATCCATCTCTCATGTTTGTATATTGATTGCCATGTTGTAATATTTGCAAAAACTATGGATCAACAAAGAGACTTCAACCAAGAAGAGATATTGGGTGACATAATCCGTGACGGAGGTGATGTCTTGTTGTTTCTCAACGACCTCGATTGTCTGGAAGGAGAGGAAGCATGCTACGGTGATCGAACAATGGAGGTGGGAAGTCATGATCATGATGGCTCCCGTGACCGTGATGATGGCTCCGGTGACAGAACGGAGTCGGGATCAGCAGTTGCAAAGTCCGGCGAGGTATATATATGTATATACTAATTAAGCCTGTGCTGAGTAGCTAATTGGTGCATTAATTGTTTTGGTATGTACATATATTAACTCTTCTTTCTTCTTTTATAGCCTTCCGGATCAAGCAAAACTTCAGTAAAGAAATGAGGCCCGAAGAAAAAGTTGCGCCCGGATGAAAGGTTCACGATCACAGAAATCATGCGCGATGGCCAACCGATTAAAGCCCTCCGGACCAAGGAAGCATTTTTTGCTCAGTGAGGGGTTCTTGTTAGGGACATGATCCCGATCAGCATCGAGCTATGGAATCAGCCTAAGAAGGAAGAACTTCAAGTTTCTTTTGTCGAAGATAGACAGAGAGATGATCTTTGGACCGTGCTGAAGGTAAATTTCACCCTACAGGAAGAGGAGGATCCAGAGAAGCCAGTTATAGAGCCATTAATCAAGTCTCATGTTCTCAAGAAGATGGCAGATCTATTCAGGAGGTGGAAGAATGAGTTGAAAGAAACGTATGTCGACCAAGATAAGACTCCGAAATTTAGCATGAGAAAAGGTGGCGCCAGGATGAAAGGTTCACGATCATAGAAATTGCGGGCGATGGCCAACCGATTGAATCCCTTCGGACCAAGGAAGTATTTTCTGCTCAGTGCGGGGTTCTTGTTAGGGACATGATCCCGATCAGCATCCACTAATGGTATAAGCCTAAGACCGAAGACCCTCAAGTTTCTTATGTCGGAGATAGATAGAAAGATGATCTTTGGACCGCGTTGAAGGAAATTTCACCCTACCGGCAAAGGAGGATCCGGCTAAGCCAGGTATAGAGCCATTGGTCAAGGCTTATGCTCTCAATAAGATGGCAGATCTATTCAGCAGGTGGAAGAATGAGTTGAAATCAACGTATGTCGACAAAAACAAGACTCCAGAATTCACCGGCCGATTTGAGAAGATAAGAGATCACTGGGCCGCATTTGTGGCCCACAAGACATTGGAGAAGAGTAAGAAGATGTCAGCGATAAACAAGATAAATGCTGCAAAGAAGGAGCATCACCATCGCACCGGGGTCAGGTGCCTACCTCAAAGCCCGACCGTTGTGGGACAAGGCTGAGAGTGACTTGATTGCTAAAGGGTCGAACCAGAGACATTGCACTGGCCAGACTATTCAAGGACTTGGTTCTTCGGGGTTAGGGGAACTTTGGACCCTGAAACAGGGAAGCGTGTTTGGATGGACGAGCAATTTGCAACACCCATCATGAAGCTTCAGTAAGTAATCAAGGCAGCGCAGGAAGGGGCGTTCATTCCCGACAGAGAGAACGATGAGCTCACAAAGGCCCTCGGGAATCCCGAGCACCCTGGACGAACACGAGGCACGCCAGGCTCCGTTGCGTGGAAGGTTGGGTTTCCCAATCCAGGCGGTTACAAAACCCAAGAGAGGAGGAGGAAAGTGGAGCTGAGCGAATTGCAGTAGCTTCAGGCAAGGGTACGAAAGCTAGAGGAACGACAAGCTGTTGAGAACCAGTGAGATCCTGCCCAAGCTACCCCAAAAGCTACCCCGCCATCTCAGTGGAGAAGCAGGTGGCTTCCACTGAGCTCGTTCAACAGCCTGACTTCACGGGTCCTAGCTATGCTATCACGGATTCACACTAGTGCTAGATTATGATGCAATGGCAGAACCTCAAAGTCAAGGCGACTGTCGGCTCTGTGTTCCCTCCTCAACCAGACGCAACTTTTCACTGCCTTTTGATTCCACAAGGCTATGCTGTTGTGATGGTGGATGAAATAATGGAGGGATTTGAGGAGCTCCAGCTTGACCACCCTACAGGTGAAGGGGAGACTCGGCTGGGTCTTGCTCTAAAGACTCCATGTCTATGGCGGAAGGAGCACATCAAGCTTCTGAACTTCACGCCTCCTCCTCCTCCTCCTACTCCGGCAAGTCAGTTGGGCACTCCGCCTCCTCCGGAGAGTGATCAGGGCACTCCGCCTCCTGCTCTGGCGCGTGAGGGAGGCAGTACTCCGCCTGCTCCGGCGCGTGCAAGCAGCCTGCCTCCTCCTCCACATTGTAAGCAATGGTGGAACACAGACGCCGCCGCTCCGGCTGCTCCGGTGCGTCATAGCACTCCGCCTCCTTCTTCTCTGCCTCGTAAGCAATGAAAGAAGACAACCACAGCCGCTCTGGCTGCTCCAACGTCTAGCAGTACAGCCAGAGGCGAGAGGCAATACAGTTTCGGTCCATCTCTCAAGCCTACAGAGAAGTTACCATACGAGATGACCATGGAGGAAAACGAGCAGTATGTTAAAGGCCAAGTGAACGACTTCTTTGAAGCGGTAAGAGCTAAGAAACATCCACCTCCGGAGGAGAAGATAGATCCGGTGAAAGCGAAATGCACTTTGGATGCCCTGAAGCGAGCACCAGCGTCTCCACCGCAAACCAACTATGACCGCATTATTGAAAGGACATATATGAAAGCGAAGCAGTCGGAAAGTATTTGCAGTGATCAAAGGTTAGTAGAACAAAGAAGTGGGAAAACAATTCCCCAGCTCGGCGAACAAGCGAAGCAATCAAGCCCCCCGCTCAAGGTGTCTAGCGATATTGTCGCTAATCATCCGAGGTTGTTGCCCGGTACCATTCTTGGAGATTACCTACCCGACGATGCACATTTTGATACAAAGGAGGTGGACGTATTCAAATACCGGCACGGGAAGCCTCTCGTCAAACCTGGTCATCCTCCTCTAACAACGATGATGCGAAGATTCCATGATTGGTACATGGACATCTGCAACAAGTCTGGGAAGGATACTTTGACGCTGGGAGTTAAAGAGGAGCACGACCTCGTTGGAATTGTTCTGTTGTCTATTCCATATGAGGAGTTTTTCCAGTTTTTCAACCAAAAGGCCCTCGACAATGTAATCATCACTTGCTACTGTCTGTAAGTACTACTTCTGTAATGAAGCCTCTATATATAGATCAGCTCTTTCAGTGCATGCATATATAATTATCCTCACTATATTATGCAGATTGAAGATCGCCGAATGCAAGAAAAGACAAATCGGTGATATTGGGTTCATTAACACAAATCTCATAGAGGAATTGAGTGTTAAACATGATGCCAAACAATGCAAGGAGAACTTGCTACGAACGTTACTTCGAAATCAAAACAAAGATACAATACTCGTTCCTTACGAATTCAAGTGAGTGTTACTGTCTTGTGCATATTCGGTTTCCCTTATTACTTGAGGTTATAGTAATGTAACTGATGAGTTATGCATGCGTGCGCAGCTTCCACTTTATTCTACTAGAGATTAAGCTTGAGAAGGGACTAGTAACCGTCATAGACTCAAGACGAAAAAAATCCCGAGGAGTACGCGACCATGACTAAAATGCTCGAGAGGTAAGTTCAATCGATCATTATCGTTGCACCATATCGGCAACTTTGCTCATTTCCTGATATCAAGTAATTGTTTTCTTTGTCTGGCAGAGTTTGGAAAAAGTTCACCGCAAAAGCTCCAGGACTGCCGGCAGAGCTGCGATTTAAACACCCGAAAGTAAGTACTACTAGCTAGTTTCGCGCATCTCCCATTGATTCTAGCTAGTTTCATCAATACCATTTAGCATGCTTGCTTATCAGTTTGATTGACCTCTATTTCTTGTAAAATGGTTGTGGCAGGAATCCAAGAATAATTACTGTGGATACTACATTTGCGAGTTCATCCGCGACACAACCTATGGGCGGGGCTACTCTGACAAACATTATGAAGTACGTAAACGATATTATTCACAATTTTATTTTATTACCATCATTTGTGTTGAGTTTCATTCATATATATGCATTGACCCCCTTCTTCAAATTAGATGTTTCAGATGCGGGATGAACTCCTACCACAAGATCGCATACGAGCAATTCAAGAGGAATTTGCGGGATTCTTTCTTGAGCACGTCATCGATAAAGATGGAGAATACCATGTGAAACTTGAGTTCAGATGTTAGGGGATTGTAAGAGATCTTATATTGTATATATGTAGCCAGTAACGTCGGATAGATGTACGAAAACATGTTGTTCGACCAATCTCTCGGAGAAGGAGAGGTCGATCACTTCTCTCTGTATATGTTCATGACGATCTTCTGTACTTAATGATTTCCTTCATTTTCTTACTAGCTAGCTAGCATGTCGAGTTCTCTTTATACGTATAGTACGTAGCGTCGACCAAGAACGGAGATAAGAGAGGACACTTCTCTCTATTAGCTAGCTAACACAATATATGAAACCCCTAAATTAACCCTACAAAACCTCCAACCCCCCCTTTAAAAAAACAAAAACCCCAGCCCCTGAACTGCGTACGCGTGGATGCCTTTTGTTCCCGTTGGTGCTACCAACTGGGACAAAAGGCACTCCTGCCTGAGCAAGCCGCAGCGGTCACGTGGAGCCCCATCTGTCACGGTTCCTAGGCGAATCGGGACTAAATGTATTGTGCTTTAGTACCGATCCTTTAGTCCCGGTTCCGGAACCAGGACAAATGGGCCTTATAAACCGGAACAAATGAGCTGTTTTCTACTAGTGATGGTAAGGAACGCATGCACGGAATAAGCTACACATTGCCCTTGTATCCAATGGCCGGTCCAAAAATGTCATGTGAGCCCATCACACAGCTCCCAAGAAGTTGAGGCCTGAAAGATGCCATGGACATCGGGTCGTGAGTGAGCTGTAGATGGCTCCAAGGATGGGAGCAGTCTGTGAGCCAGTTTTTTGGCTCAATTGTGAAGAATACTGCCTGGGGAATCAAAATTACAAAAGAACTCATCTCTGCCTCAGGAATCATCCAAAATCATCTCAGAATTACAGTGCAATCTAGAATCACCTCAACTTGGCAATTCTCGTCATTCCCACAAAGCAAAACGGTTCACTTTGAACCAATACCCCTATTGGCAACTGTATTTACAACCAGAATGCCACCAGGGAGGGCCGACCGAGCGAGGCAAAGAGCAGGGGATTTCTCACGAAGCGCTTCGTCCTCCCCGCACACCCGTTGTCTCCAGCCAAATCGAGCTAGGGTTTGGCTCGCGCCAGCCAGCTGTGACGCCCGGGTAATTAGACTACAGTAATCCCGCGTTAATGTCGCCACGTCACCTTGGATACTATTGCTAATCTCGCGCTAGATCAAAAACCGGTCCAAAACATTCAAAGTTAAAATCAAGTCAAACAGTTAAAGTTTTCAAAAGTCAAAACTAAAATGTTCTTAACATGACTATTAATTCATAAGGCATATTGGTGGAGAAACCAACGCTTTACAAAATGTTTAAATGTACTAAACTAATTAAATCATTAGCTAAAACCATTAATTAAATGCCTTTTATGTTTTGAAAATTTATAAACTAAATTATTTTGGGTTGAAACCTTTTGTGGTTGTGACATAAGTTGTAACATCAATTTAGGTGCCACTTTGGTATTTTGTTAATACTAGGATAATTAGGAACTAAATGAAAACAGTAAAGTAAAAATA
>NC_041383.1:126391667-126399466 GCF_002162155.2 Triticum dicoccoides | reverse complement strand
CGCCGCGCCTCCGTCCGTCCCTGCCGGCTCCCGTCGCTCATCCTCGCCCCCTCTCTTCGCCGCGACGACCTTGCCCTTCTCCCTCGCGCGCCCGTCGCCGCCTAGACGCGCCGGCGACCGGAGCTCCCTCGCCGGCCTGCTTCCCCTTCCCCACCGGACTGCTCCTCTCCGCCGCTCGTCCCCGTCGACCTCCCCGACCTCCACCGAGCACGTTGCCCCGTCCCTACTCCGCGCCGTGAGCAACCCCCGCGCCCCTCCTCTCTCTCCCTCGTTCCCTGCTCGCCGCTCGGGGCCGCGCCGCGCGCCGTCCCGCAGTCGTGCACGCGCCGCCAGGTGCTCGTGCTCGCGGTGAGCACGCGCGCACCCGTGCGTTATCCGCGCGCTCCGTCGCTCCCGTCGCCGCTCGTGCCACCTACGGCTGATGCCCGCTCGGCCACCACCGCCTCCTTCCCGCGGCTCCTGGCCGCGCCCGCCAGGGCCGTCGCCGTCCGGGGCCTCCCCTGCTCCCCGCCCCCTGCCGCTGTCGAGCGAGGCCGCCGACGCAGCTGGGCCTCGCGCCCTCGCTGCGGTGGCCTCGGACACGGGTGCCCAGTGCCCAGTCGGGCTCACGCCCGCACGCGCACCCGCACCCGCACCGCCCTGTGCCCGCTAAGGCCCCCGGGCCACTAACTAGGGGGGCCCGCCCCCAAAACGTAAAAAAAAGTATATAAAAATAAATAAAACAATAATTAAAACAAAAACAAATTTATTTAATTAATTAATTAATTAATTAATTTAGTTAAGTTAATTAACCTTAATTAATTAATCTAATTAACCTGTTAGCTTAATTAAACAGTGATTAGTTTAACTAAACCCTAATTAACCTAACAGAGTATGACAGGTGGGTCCCACTGGACCCACGCGTCAGTTAGACCCAGTCAACCCCTGTTGACTGCTGATGTCATCCTGACGTCATGCTGACGTCATAAATCCATTTTCCGAATTAATTAAATAATTAAATAAATTACAAAAATTAGTAAAATCTTTAGAAAATCATATCTTTTAATCCGTAACTCGGATTAAATTATTTTCAACATGAAAGTTGCTCAGAACGACGAGACGATTCCGAATACGCAGCCCGTTCATCCACCACACACCCCTAACATATCAAACTCGCAACTTTCCCCCTCCGGTTCCTCTGCCCGAAAACGTGAAACTCCGGGAATACTTTCCCGGATCTTTCCCCCCTTCGTCGGTATCACTTACTACCGCGTTAGGGCACACCGAACATCGCCTATTGCCTTGTTATATTTTGTGATGCTTTGTTTGCTCTGTATTCATTATTTCTTCCCCCTCTTCTCTCCGGTAGACTACGAGACCGACGCTGCTGTTGACCAGTTCGACTACGGAGTTGACGACTCCTCTCTCTTGCCAGAGCAAGCAGGCAAGCCCCCCCCTTGATCACCAGATATCGCCTATTCTCCTCTATACTGCTTGCATTAGAGTAGTGTAGCATGTTACTGCTTTCGTTAATCCTATTCTGATGCATAGCCTGACATTGTCGCTACATCTGTTGATACCTTACCTGCAATCCTAAATGCTTAGTATAGAATGCTAGTTTATCATCATTGGCCCTACATTCTTGTCAGTCTGCCTTGCTATACTATCGGGCCGTGATCACTTGGGAGGTGATCACGGGTTTATACTATACATACATACATACTATACAGATGGTGACTAAAGTCGGGTCAGCTCATTGAGTACCCGCAAGTGATTCTGACGAGGGGGCTGAAAGGACAGGTGGCTCCATCCCGGTAGAGGTGGGCCTGGGTTCCCGACGGCCCTCGACTGTTACTTTGTGGCGGAGCGACAGGGCAGGTTGAGACCACCTAGGAGACAGGTGGGCCTGGCCCTGTTCGGCGTTCGCGGATACTTAACACGCTTAACGAGATCTTGGTATTTGATCTGAGTCGGCTACGAGCCTATACGCACTAACCATCTACGTGGGAGTAGTTATGGGTATCCCGGCGTCGTGGTATCAGCCGAAGCACTTCAGACGTCAGCGACGGAGCGGTGCGCGCCGGATTGGAACGTAAGCCTGCTCTTGTATTAAGGGGGCTAGTTCTGCTTCCGGCCGCCCACGCAACGTGCAGGTGTGCTAAGGGCGATGGGCCCAGACCCCTGTGCGCTTAGGTTTAGACCGGCGTGTTGACCTCTCTGTTGTGTCTAGGTGGGGCTGCGACGTGTTGATCTTCCGCGGCCGGGCATGACCCAGAAAAGTGCGTCCGGCCAAATGGGATCAAGCGTGTTGGGCTATGTGGTGCACCCCTGCAGGGAAGTTAATCTATTCGAATAGCCGTGATCTTCGGTAATAGGACGACTTGGAGTTGTACCTTGACCTTATGACAACTAGAACCGGATACTTAATAAAACACACCCTTCCAAGTTCCACAGACAACCCGGTGATCGCTTTTCCGCAGGGCGACGAGGAGAGGATCGCCGGGTAGGATTATGCTATGCGATGCTACGTGGAGATGCTATTTGGAGATGCTACTTGGAGATGCTACTTGGAGGACTTCAACCTACCCTCTTCTACATGCTGTAAGACGGTGGCTGCGAGAAGCGTAGTCTTCGACAGGATTAGTTACCCCCCTCTTATTCTGGCATTCTGCAGTTCAGTCCACTGATATGGCCTCCTTACACATATACCCATGCATATGTAGTGTAGTTCCTTGCTTGAGAGTACTTTGGATGAGTACTCACGGTTGCTTTCTCCCCCCTTTTCCCCTTTCCTTTCTTTCTGGTTGTCGCAACCAGATGCTGGAGTCCAGGAGCCAGACGCCACCGTCGACGACGACCCCTACTACACTGGAGGTGCCTACTACTACGTGCTGCCCGCTGACGACGACCAGGAGTAGTTTGGAGGATCCCAGGCAGGAGGCCTGCGCCTCTTTCGATCTGTATCCCAGTTTGTGCTAGCCTTCTTAAGGCAAACTTGTTTAACTTATGTCTGTACTCAGATATTGTTGCTTCCGCTGACTCGTCTATGATCGAGCACTTGTATTCGAGCCCTCAAGGCCCCTGGCTTGTATTATGATGCTTGTATGACTTATTTTATTCGTAGAGTTGTGTTGTGATATCTTCCCGTGAGTCCCTGATCTTGATCGTACACATTTGCGTGCATGATTAGTGTACGATTGAATCGGGGGCGTCACAAGTTGGTATCAGAGCCGACTGCCTGTAGGAATCCCCCTTTCCAACTCCTTGGCCGAAGTCGAGTCTAGTCGTTGAAAAACTTTTACTAACATGGCTGTGTGGCCCATGGGCCCACGTCGCCATCGGGAGGTATTAGGATCTTTTATTCCTCGACCTTTACTCTGGGATTCTGAACCCTCTTCTATTCGGGTTAAACGATTTTTACTAAAAACTAACTTTAGGTTCTCGCAAGTACTTTCTCCCGGAGAGCCCCTCACTTCAGATGATCATCTGCTAAATAGAAGATTCCGAAGATACTCTCTGATGTTCTCTCGAGACTTTGTGCCCATCACTTTTGCTATTCCTGACCACCGATAAATCCGTATGGATAACTACTTACACTTGCCATTCATACGATCATCCCCCATTGATCTTGTTATTACAAGATACCCCGAAGTTTTCTTTATTGTTCCGAGAGTACTTTGTGCCTACTGCCTAGCAGTTCTTTGCCACATGAATACCCCTTCAAATAAATCCTCGCACTTGTCAAGTATCCGCTCATCCCCAGTTGTTTATGTGTTACACAAAAGTCTTCGAAATACCACCCGATATTCCAAAAATCCTCAGCAACCTATTGCTCTGGAATTTCTTGTTTGCTTTCATTATGATTAATCCCATAAGTATAGAAATCTTATTGACATTCCTTGTCATTATCATTTTGAGTCTGTTGACTCAATATGTGGCGAATGCAAGTAATCATCAGTTGATCCTTTTAAATTATCTCTCCAGCTCAAACGTCTTTCAAACATGAGCTGGTTCTCGACCAAACTATCTGTCGTCGATTGTGCCTCTGGTATATTCAATTGATCCATCCTTGATCAGAACGTCTGCTTCTGATCCCTTGTTGTGGAAATCATAATTCCTTTTTATTTAAGCTTTGAATTATTCAGATGATTCCATAACCTGTTGCATTTGCATTCCTTCCTCTTCTGGTTGCGTACCGATACTCATATCAGATCCTTTGTGGACTATCAAGTCCTTTGTTGGATTGTTATCCGACAGTGTCCTTCACATTTGAACACTTTGTGAGTTCTTCCCCTTATACATGATGCCCTTGTTAAGTTGTATCCTCTGCTTGGCCAACCATGCTCTGCTTTCGGGCTTGTGTTATTTACTCTGGAAACTTGTGGTATATGTTTCTAAGAAGCCCCTATGGGTTGAACATATGCCTTCTCTAAACCGTGTGAACCCGAAAGTTTTCACGAGTCATACTTATCTGGTATTGCACCAGGTAAAACTTTCAACAACTAATGTCATCTTCGAAATACGAGAGGTGAATGGAAGATTATGCATTGAGGAAGTGGGAGTCGACCTTGAACTTTGTGTTCATGCCCATGGACGCGATGTATATCCTATCATGGAAGCTTCTTGTAATAATAACTATTTCCTTGATAGCTAACATATGGTATCTGTGAATTGATCCCTTGCAACCGTGGTTCCGACCATGATTGTTCTTCTTTGATTCCATTTCTCGGACAAGTTAAAACAATTGTCTTCTATGGATCGATACACCAGTCCAACCTTTACTTTGATCTTGTGTCGAGTATTACCCCCCTGGTATCTCGAGATTATCATGGTACTGCATAACTTCCTATGAGTTCTTCATCAAGTACTACATACTCACTGATTACAATTTTTCATGGGCTCTGAGTTATTAAACACTCAAAGACACCGATAACTGAACCAAGTCCGCATTACGGTTCAACAACTCTTACTAATATTCTTTACTTACGAGTTTGTACCCGATCATGTCATTCCTAGCCTGATCGGTTATATCATTACCATGCTAAATTTTAACTGTGCTACCTGGTCCTTAATCCCGGAGCACAACTTTTGACAATGAGCTAAGCTTACGTCGATCTTCCTCGTCATATCAGTTCGCCTTGAACAACAACCTTGATTTCAGGTTTGTGTCGTACCCTTGGTTCCAATAACCTTTCACTTTATCATTACTTTGACTTGATGTCATCACCGATCGATTACATCTTCATGAACTCTCGCGACAAATGTGTCGTGAATATCATCAACATTCTGAGCTCTTCCAAGAGATCTATTGAAATCATGATGAGAAATACCATCCTTGCCCTTGATGATTGGTATTATCAGCGACAACATTATTGCATTCCCTCCAACACAAAACTTGTTCCTGTATTGTGTTGTACCTTGAGTTCCTTGCTATCCAACTTATGTTATATTCTACCGCGGAGTATTACCATCTTTGATGTTAAGAATGTTGTGAGGATTACTCCACCTCTTAAGAATTCTTGCTATAATGATACTTCTCACCATCACCATTCTTTCTTGGTCCTTGTGTTGATTCCAACCGGGGTACCCACAAGTGAACGGTGTTGTTTGGATTATGCACTTCTAGCAACCCTATTGCTTTGAAGTTAATGATCGATAGTTCATTCTAAGTCCTTCGCTAATTGAATCACCATTCTGACATTGGTCGTGCAACCCAATCCACATTTCGGGCGCACCTTTCAACCAATGTTTAATTGTGTATGTTTTCCTCGAGCATACTTCCTTATATCATTTGATCTAACAAATGTTATCTTCTTGTTCACCTAATGGTGGAAATCCATCTTTTGGGAATATCGGTGAATTGCCGTTGAGTTCACCAGACACCTCCTTGTCCTCTCCTTGGTTTAATGGTGAACTATTGCTTCAGAAACCCGCTCCCATAGTTCATTTCCCGAGAAGCTTGCAATGCCATTTCAACGATTTGTGTTGCGCCTTTTCTTCTCGGACATCCTGAGTCTCAGGTATCCTGACACCAATCGGATCTGAATCTCGGTCAGATATGATGGTTGGGACAACTTTCCAAGAGTTATGACGTTGATCCTTTGATGACCCGGTAACATGATGTCATACCTAGCACCCCCCACGGCTGGAGGACCTATCATTATAGATTCCTTTTCAGCAAGGTTATCCATTCATCCATGAGGAAATTGTAAGACTTATTCTACAAGTTATTCTTGATGGATCCTTCGTGTTTCCAAAGTCTGATCTTCACCTGAAGACCATGTCACTGCTATCTCGAAGCATGTCAATGGTACTCCGATTTTCAACAGGCACGTTTGAAGCACGATGCTATATTTTAATTATCAATTATCCTAACACCGTTGTATGAGTAATATCATGAGATTCCTCCCCCCTTACCTAAATGGTTTTCTACTTTATATCCTGTCATGGATATCTTGCTCTGCTTGTCCTTGGGAAGGATATACCCTCGAGATATGTGTTTAAACATATTTTCCATTCCATGGTTCTATTTGATCTGATGATCACCTTTTCCTTTCCATTGTTTTGTTTAACCTTTCTTGTGATCTATATGATCTAAGCAGTAATGTTCTCCTGCTTATGTACACACCTCGGTGTACAACTCTGTCAGCAAGACCCTGTTACTATTGTTGTAAACATTCCGGTAACCACCGATGGACGAGAACTTTGCCTATTGGCCCGCCTCGTTCAACGAGCAGGAAAATGGTTCTCTTCGTCCCTCGCCCTTGGTATCGATGTTGTTGCCGACATAACTGATAGGCTACCCTCTAACATGCCTTACTATCGTGACCGTGCAAGGTGTCGGCCCCCTTCCTACTTTCAACCACATGGTGGGCCCCTAACCCACAGTTCCACAAGATCGAAAGCTGACTCTCCTGTACACCCCCTGTTTCCCAAAGTTATTCCTCGCGCATGGACTCGTATGTAAATCACGAACCACCGTCCCAAGTGATCTATTTTGGTATCAGACGCAGTACTTACTCTCGCTACTCTAAACCCCTTTCTCACTCTGGTTCAGACTTCGAGCAACTATCTATCCGCTTGGAACCTCTTATTGTACCTTCGTACCTTACTCTCGATGTATTTCATTTGTTCAACTCGAGAGATACTCTTATGATCATTCTTGGGATACCCCCGCCCAGATGATTTTCCTTTATAACATTCAATTGTTGTAAAGCTGCCCCTTACCTATTCGTAAGTATGATGGAGTTCCCGAAGGAAGGATGACAACTTCATCATGATGACCTGAAACAGCGAAGTGAGGACATGAAAAAGCAAAATGAAGACATCAATGTAATGGATCAACCTCTTCGAGAAGAACAACCAAGACCAAGAACACTCCCTGGAATTTCGTAACACGAACCTTCCCCCTTTACTTCCCTCTTAAATCTCGGGACGAGATTTCTTGTAGTGGAGGAGAATTGTGACGCCCGGGTAATTAGACTACAGTAATCCCGCGTTAATGTCGCCACGTCACCTTGGATACTATTGCTAATCTCGCGCTAGATCAAAAACCGGTCCAAAACATTCAAAGTTAAAATCAAGTCAAACAGTTAAAGTTTTCAAAAGTCAAAACTAAAATGTTCTTAACATGACTATTAATTCATAAGGCATATTGGTGGAGAAACCAACGCTTTACAAAATGTTTAAATGTACTAAACTAATTAAATCATTAGCTAAAACCATTAATTAAATGCCTTTTATGTTTTGAAAATTTATAAACTAAATTATTTTGGGTTGAAACCTTTTGTGGTTGTGACATAAGTTGTAACATCAATTTA
>NC_041383.1:126365024-126391045 GCF_002162155.2 Triticum dicoccoides | reverse complement strand
GTCGCCGTCCGGGGCCTCCCCTGCTCCCCGCCCCCTGCCGCTGTCGAGCGAGGCCGCCGACGCAGCTGGGCCTCGCGCCCTCGCTGCGGTGGCCTCGGACACGGGTGCCTAGTGCCCAGTCGGGCTCACGCCCGCACCCGCACCCGCACCCGCACCCGCACCGCCCTGTGCCCGCTAAGGCCCCCGGGCCACTGACTAGGGGGGCCCGCCCCCAGAACGTAAAAAAAAAGTATATAAAAATAAATAAAACAATAATTAAAATAAAAACAAAATTAATTAATTAATTAATTAATTAATTTAATTAAGTTAATTAACCTTAATTAATTAATCTAATTAACCTGTTAGCTTAATTAAACAGTGATTAGTTTAACTAAACCCTAATTAACCTAACAGAGTATGACAGGTGGGTCCCACTGGACCCACGCGTCAGTTAGACCCAGTCAACCCCTGTTGACTGCTGATGTCAGCCTGACGTCATGCTGACGTCATAAATCCATTTTCCGAATTAATTAAATAATTAAATAAATTACAGAAATTAGTAAAATCTTTAGAAAATCATATCTTTTAATCCGTAACTCGGATTAAATTATTTTCAACATGAAAGTTTCTCAGAACTACGAGACGATTCCGAATACGCAGCCCGTTCGTCCACCACACACCCCTAACATATCAAACTCGCAACTTTCCCCCTCCGGTTCCTCTGCCCGAAAACGCGAAACTCCGGGAATACTTTCCCGGATGTTTCCCCCCTTCATCGGTATCACTTACTACCGCGTTAGGGCACACCGAACATCGCCTATTGCCTTGTTATATTTTGTGATGCTTTGTTTGCTCTGTATTCATTATTTCTTCCCCCTCTTCTCTCCGGTAGACTACGAGACCGACGCTGCTGTTGACCAGTTCGACTACGGAGTTGACGACTCCTCTCTCTTGCCAGAGCAACCAGGCAAGCCCCCCCCCCCCTTGATCACCAGATATCGCCTATTCTCCTCTATACTGCTTGCATTAGAGTAGTGTAGCATGTTACTGCTTTCGTTAATCCTATTCTGATGCATAGCCTGACATTGTCGCTACATCTGTTGATACCTTACCTGCAATCCTAAATGCTTAGTATAGAATGCTAGTTTATCATCATTGGCCCTACATTCTTGTCAGTCTGCCTTGCTATACTATCGGGCCATGATCACTTGGGAGGTGATCACGGGTTTATACTATACATACATACATACTATACAGATGGTGACTAAAGTCGGGTCAGCTCATTGAGTACCCGCAAGTGATTCTGACGAGGGGGCTGAAAGGACAGGTGGCTCCATCCCGGTAGAGGTGGGCCTGGGTTCCCGACGGCCCTCGACTGTTACTTTGTGGCGGAGCGACAGGGCAGGTTGAGACCACCTAGGAGACAGGTGGGCCTGGCCCTGTTCGGCGTTCGCGGATACTTAACACGCTTAACGAGATCTTGGTATTTGATCTGAGTCGGCTACGAGCCTATACGCACTAACCATCTACGTGGGAGTAGTTATGGGTATCCCGGCGTCGTGGTATCAGCCGAAGCACTTCAGACGTCAGCGACGGAGCGGCGCGCGCCGGATTGGAACGTAAGCCTGCTCTTGTATTAAGGGGGCTAGTTCTGCTTCCGGCCGCCCACACAACGTGCAGGTGTGCTAAGGGCGATGGGCCCAGACCCCTGTGCGCTTAGGTTTAGACCGGCGTGTTGACCTCTCTGTTGTGTCTAGGTGGGGCTGCGACGTGTTGATCTTCCGCGGCCGGGCATGACCCAGAAAAGTGTGTCCGGCGAAATGGGATCAAGCGTGTTGGGCTATGTGGTGCACCCCTGCAGGGAAGTTAATCTATTCGAATAGCCGTGATCTTCGGTAACAGGACGACTTGGAGTTGTACCTTGACCTTATGACAACTAGAACCGGATACTTAATAAAACACACCCTTCCAAGTTCCACAGACAACCCGGTGATCGCTTTTCCGCAGGGCGACGAGGAGAGGATCGCCGGGTAGGATTATGCTATGCGATGCTACGTGGAGATGCTATTTGGAGATGCTACTTGGAGATGCTACTTGGAGGACTTCAATCTACCCTCTTCTACATGCTGTAAGACGGTGGCTGCGAGAAGCGTAGTCTTCGACAGGATTAGTTACCCCCCTCTTATTCTGGCATTCTGCAGTTTAGTCCACTGATATGGCCTCCTTACACATATACCCATGCATATGTAGTGTAGTTCCTTGCTTGCGAGTACTTTGGATGAGTACTCACGGTTGCTTTCTCCCCCCTTTTCCCCTTTCCTTTCTTTCTGGTTGTCGCAACCAGATGCTGGAGTCCAGGAGCCAGACGCCACCGTCGACGACGACCCCTACTACACTGGAGGTGCCTACTACTACGTGCTGCCCGCTGACGACGACCAGGAGTAGTTTGGAGGATCCCAGGCAGGAGGCCTGCGCCTCTTTCGATCTGTATCCCAGTTTGTGCTAGCCTTCTTAAGGCAAACTTGTTTAACTTATGTCTGTACTCAGATATTGTTGCTTCCGCTGACTCGTCTATGATCGAGCACTTGTATTCGAGCCCTCGAGGCCCCTGGCTTGTATTATGATGCTTGTATGACTTATTTTATTCGTAGAGTTGTGTTGTGATATCTTCCCGTGAGTCCCTGATCTTGATCATACACATTTGCGTGCATGATTAGTGTACGATTGAATCAAGGTCACACCAGCTCCCCGCCCCGGCATCGTCAGATCCGCCGGCGTGAGGCCCCTACGACGTCGCCCCAGGCCGGCCGCCCCTTCTCCTTCACTCCTCCTGGATCGGCCACCCCTCCTCGACTCCTCCCCGCCCGCCCCGACGTCCATCCTCGCACTGCAGCAGGACGCCCCCGGCCTCCGCCCGCCCGCCCGTCCCTCCCTTCCTTCCGCCCGGCAGCAGGACGCGCCCGGCCTCCGCCCAGCCAGGATAGCTGGTGAGTGCCTCCTCCACTGTCTCTCTGCTTCCTCATGATTCCTCATTGTATTGCTGCTGCTACAGGAGGCAAAGCAAGGGAATCTTGTATGGTTTCTTGTTAGTTAATTTGTATGTTGCTTTGGATGATGCAAACATGTGATTGATGGCATGTACTGAAATTTAGCAAAAAACATTGTATGAAAATCTGCAAGGAATGTACTTCTATATGATTGATTGCTTACTATTAATTTTGTGTTGGTATGGATTGATGTCTGCTTAGTAAAAAAGATTGTATATATTAAAACATTGACATGTGAATGTTGTAGATGGAAAAAGTGAAGGGTCCGAAAGCAATTTGGGATGCTGCGGCTCATTCCATTTATATGGATGTGTGCGTAGAGGAGGTGCGAGCCAATAACCGCGCTCCAGGACACACCACTTTGTCTGATGTAGGCCAAGTTAATTTGCTTACTAAGTTTAATGAGCGCTCCGGGAGAAATTATTTGCACCAACAATTAAGAAACCGATGGGATGCATGTAGAAGTGATTATGCCATATGGAAGACATTGCTTCAAAAAGCTTCAGGCATCGGAATAGATCCTTATACAAAGGCCATTGCTGCTACGGATGAGTGGTGGGCATTGGAGTTGAAGGTGCCTTTTTGTTTTGTCATTTTACCGAGTTATGTTGCTTCTTTCATTTCATTTCATTTAACATGGATACATGCTTTTTCATTGCAGGCACGTCCGCAGGCTACCAAGTATCGGCATGCTCCACTTGCGGAGGAGGACAAAATGGAGGAGGTGTTTGATGCTTGTTGTGTCACAAACGAGCATGCGAGAGTGCCAATTCCCACATATCAAGGTTCTACATCTCGAATCAATTTGGATGATGAGTCTGGTTGTGAAGGTGACAAAACTGAAGTTACACCTCGTGCGAATCGTGCAAAGGGTGGGAAGAAGAGGGCATCTCCTTATTCCCCAAGTCCTAAGGCGAATGAAAAGTGGGCAAGTGAGCAGGCAAAGAATGAGGCATTTGTTCGTATGGTGGACCTCTTTGATTCAAGGAACAAGAGAGATGAGACTCAAGTTTCAGCAAGAGAAGAGATTCATGAAATGATGGCCATGGTAGAAGAAGATGGTGGTGCACCTGGGAGTGATGTTCATTTCTATGCTTCACAACTATTCAAGGATCAGACAAATCGTGATGTTTTCTCTGCCTTCAAGACTCATGAGCCTAGTGCGAGGCTGATATGGATAAACAAAGCATGGGAGTTCAACAATAAGTAGAACCTCTATGTTTCGAATGCTTTCAACTTGTATCATAGTGAACTATGTTCTGATTGCTTTCAACTTGTATCGTACTGTCCTATATTATTCGATTTGAACCCATGTAGTTCCTTTGAACTTGCATCATATTCAACTATGTTATGGTCTGAACCAAAGTATGTGCTTTCAACCCGTATCCTTGAAACCTGCTATTGTATCTTGTTATTAACCTCCTACGTGTGTATGTGCTTGTGGCAGATGGATAAAAAAAACAAGAAGATGAGGAATTTGAGGCTGGAATGCTTGCATTTGCTTTGGAAATGGCGTCGTCAAGCAAATCGTTGCCGTATGCGTCAAGAAGATTACCCCTTGTTACTGGCCTCCAATGGGTGGAAGAGAAGGAGCAGGATCCAAAAGCATTCTATGCTATGTTCAGAATGAGGAGGTCAGTGTTTTACCCATTGCATGATCTCTTGGTCGAGAACTATGGGCTTCAGTCAACTTGCAACATATTATCCAAAGAAGCGTTGACGCTTTTTCTATGGACTTTGGGGACAACGCAGACCACTGACAATGTGGCAGATCGGTTTGCACATAGTCGTTCTGTCACCAACAAAACATTCCATGAGGTTTTGGAGTGTGTAGACCGCATGGCCGGTGACTACATTAGGCCAATGGATCCATCTTTCTCTGAACCTCATCCCATACTTAGGAAAACAAGGTTCTGGCCTCATTTCAAAAATGCTATTGGAGCCATAGATGGAACACACATTAAAGTGGTTGTGCCTGGAATTGGAGCCCCAACATAGGAATAGGAAAGGGTACACAACCGAAAATGTCATGGTAGTGTGTGATTTCGATATGAGGTTCACTTTTGTTGTTCCTAGATGGCCCGGATCTGTTCATGACACACGTGTATGGAGCGATGCTATAGTTCGCTATGAGCATTATCCACAACCACCCACAGGTAATCTCTTGTATCTATGCATATTATTATGTACGTGTATGCATGCATATTCTTATGTACAAGATGTCTTATTGTAGATAAATACTACCTTGTCGACTCCGGATATCCCAACAGAGTTGGATATCTAGCACCATACAAAGGGCAACGGTATCATGTACCTGATTTCCAACAACACCCTCCCATGGGGAGGTATGAGACATTCAACCATCGACATTCTTCTTTGCGTAATGTTGTCGAAAGATCATTTGGTGTTCTCAAGATGAAATGGCGTATTCTCCAAGGCATACCACGCTACAAACCGGAGACCCAAAAGATGATCATCACTGCATGCATGTGTCTTCACAACTACATTCGTGATAGCAAGTTACGTGATGAGCATTTTGACAAGTTTGACAATGAAGCATACGTGCAACCTCCACAGCCGTTTACAGGTGCCAACGCTTTACCACCTGATGATGATGGTACCATGGCCGCTACACGTGAGGCTATTGCCGTCAGCCTTGTACCCTGAGATCATCCATCTGTTTGTAGTTTGCAACTCCCTTTTAACTTGTAATATAATGCAATATATGATATTTCCAACTCTGGTTCTAAATTGTAATGGTAAGCACTTTATGATATTTGCAAGTCGCTTTTATATTGTAATATTATATAGTTTATGAGATTTGCATCTCGTTTTTGTGTTCACATTACACATGAAACCGTCAGTAATAACCAAGTATTACCAATTCAACACTCACTTAAATCCAAGGGTGTTCCAGACATTTCAACAGACAACTCATAGAACAATCACAGGCTAGAATTACAGAAAAGAACTGGACAGATAATTCTGTGGGCAGCATCCCAGAATCATATTCTGAAGAATTATGAAGGGAAAAGAACTGGCCCTGTATTCCGCAGCCAGAGCCATGGGACGTACAACAGGATCCCGTCCCGCTGAAGATCACCGCCACCAAGGTGGACATGCATGCAAACCGTACGCCAGTTTTACTGGGCAGTGACCGGCCGCTGCGTCGACTGTGCCAAACAAAGTCACGAATCACCCAGTTCACTCTCTTAGGAGCATCTCCAGCCTTTGGCCCCCAGGGGCGTGTAAAATCGCCGCCTGGGGACGAGCCGACGCGAATGAATGGTCTAGGGGCGAGTTGGTGTCCAGTCGCCGGCCTCAGGCCGCTCCCAGATGTGTCTAATTTTCTTTAAAAAAACGATTCGGTGAAGTTCGGTTAAAACACGGCCTTATTTCGGCAAACTTTGGCATATATTAGACATATTCGCGACTTCTACATAGCAAATTTATCTAAAAAATGAAATCACTAAACGCGGAGTAGTCGCCGTCGTCGCCGTCGTCGTCGTCGGCCTTCTCCTCCTTGACGCGGCCGCCCCAGTTGGACCCCTGCCCGGCGTCGCCATGGCGGACAGGTGCCGGCGGCGGTGCGTCGTCGTCGTCGCTGTCGTCGAGGACGATGATGCCTCCTTCGTCGCGGCCCCGGCGGCGCTGCTCGAAGCGCTGCAGGCAGCGCGCACTGGCGCTTCATCTCCATCTCGACGTAGTCCTTGCACGCCCATTTCAGGGCCGCCTCGTCGTCGAGCTCCACATCGCCATGCTCTGTCTTCACGGTGGTGAGCCCCGGCTCGGTTTTCATGGCTACGAGCCCCGGCTCCGTCTTTGGCTTGACGAAGCATGGTGGAGCCGATGAGGAGGCGCGCCGGCCGCCCTCGTTAATGACGATGCCGGCGCTACGAGAGCGCCGGCCGAGCAGCGTCTCCGCCATGGGCTCAGCCTTGACGCCGAGCAACACCGGAGTGCCGGAGGAGTGGGAAGATGAGCGTGAGGACGAGTGCGAGGAGGAAGAGGCTGACCGGCGGTAGCAGCGCGGCAGCCTTGCATTGATTCCTACGGGAACCGAGGCGATGAGGACGACGAATCGCCCGTCTCGCTGACTCGACGGGCCCATGGCTGTTTCGCGCCAAAACCGCTCACCCAGCGCCCCCGGGCGCCTCCCAGCGTGCCGGGTTCGGCCTGGATCTGCCGGCGCTGATTTTGGCCCAAGCCGGCGAAAAAGGGCTCCTGGGGGTGCGAATGGGCCATTTTTTCGGCGTCGGCGCAAAAAAATCGCCTGGGGAGGCCGTTTTGGGGGCGCGGCTGAAGATGCTCTTAGGATGGTGACATTGAGAGCAATAGCCGGTAGGAGATGCATCGGCATTGCAGAAAGCACGTGACGGATCAGTGCCAACCTCTCACCACGAGAAAGCAAGAAAGCCCTCCAAGTGGGTAACTTCTTGCGCAGGTGATCAATGAGAGGGTCAAGAGCAAAAGTGGGGAACCTCCTCATTGATAGTGGCAAGCTTGGTCATCCGTGCGGCGGATGTGAGTGAATGAGCACTTGGTAAAAATCGTGCGAAGCTCCAATATCGCCTTAAGATGCTCAAGATCTCACGTACCATTGTGAGGCGGGGATGGCAAAATATCACGATATCACCACATAATCAACATAAAATGAAATGTTGGAAGCCATGTGCTGAGGGGCGACTCACCGAAGAATGTTACTCTGGATAGCATGCTGGATCGGCGATTTAAGCACATCGATCACAGTTGTGAAGAGCATCGGTGATAATGGGTCTCCCTGCCTTAGCCCCTTTGTGTATTGGAAGGTGGGACAAGGGAGCCATTGATCATAATTCGAGTGCTGGCGGTGGAGAGTAAAATGGAAACCCATTCCCTCCAACAAGGCCCAAAGGCAAATTGGTGCAACGTTTCCAGGAGGGAAGTCCATGAAATGGAATCGAATGTTTTGCCAATGTCGATCTTTAGAAGAATCCTAGGTAGCTTGAGGTTGTGGAGATGCTTGGTCGTTTGTTGAACCAACAATAAATTATGCAATGTCTTGATATGAATGCGCTCTTGTTAGAGGACACAAGCTCCTCGAGACGTGGGGCAATCCAGAGGGAAAGGACTTGTGCAAAGAGCTTTACCATAATATGGATCAAGCTAATTGGCCAAAACTCAGTGAGGGAAAAGGCGCTTGACTCTAAGGAAGGAGGGTGATCAGTGCCTCATTGAGCTGCTAGAAGCTATGGCCATTAAGAGCGAAAAGCTTGCCAAAGGCCTCAGAAGTACTTCCCAAGCAGAACATGGGAATTCATATGTGAATCCATCTGGACCTTGCGCCTTTCCGATGGTAAGGAGCTTAACTACGTGCCAGATTTCATCTTCAGAGAAGGGGGGCTCCAGTTTTTTAGCATTTACCTATTTTTAACCAACGAAACCAGGGGGATTACAACCACTAGATATATTATTCTTTGTGCCCCTTTAAGAAGTGGATTTGGTGGTGCATGGAGTTTCAACCACCTTTCCTCTTCCTCGAAAGCGATGAATGCAGTGCCAAACCTCGCCGTACTAGGGTTTAGGGTAGTTAATGGGTTAGTTTAGGGAGTGTCCGTCAAGCTTCTGCCATCAAATGCCATCTATTCAACGAAGCTATCCATTTTGGCGATCAGTTCTAGTCATATGAAAAATAGCAATTATTATTTTCTGTACTAAACTTTTATACTTGTTTATAATTAATTTTATAAGATTATATTGGTAATTTTTATTTACTACTACTCCTTTGTAAAGACATATCCACTAAAAATATATTTAATTAAAACAAATTCCTTTAGATGCAAGAAAAAATGACATGCCTTGACGGTCTAATTTGTGACACATACATTATTTATATGTTATATTGTGTGTGTGCGCACACACACATACATATGTTACGTCTCTCAGTAAAAATCCCTAAAAAATCTTGTTAGAACTATCGGAGTAAATACGGGGTCTAAGGAAGAATGTAGACTAACCTTTTTGATTTTTATTAGTAACAAGTAAATATTTTGTTTCGAGGTAAGAAACTTGCTATATTTAGGGGATAAATATCAAGGGATAATTAGATTTATGCCCCTAGTTGTGTCCCACTCGTCTGTTTTACCCCTAATTTTCAAAAGTCACCGGTTCTGTCCAAGTCACTTTGCTCCTCTTATCCTTTTGCCCTTTTACCATTTGACCGCGAGTTTGAAAACTTCATAACTAATTCATACTAAATCAGAAAAATGCAAATAAGATACCAAAATGTTCAGAAAAACATCACCTGTATGTCAGTGTCATTTGCATTCATGAAAAAAGTGTTGGAAAGTGCACATCCGAGTTTTAGCTCTTTTGATACCACCATGAATAGTAAACTCTAAAAAAATTCAAAAGAAATCAAAAAAATATGGTGGCAAAGAACGAAAAATGTTCTAAGTGCTTGCCAACTTTCATTAGGGAATGAAATTCATGGAAGTCGTGGCAAAAAAATAATCTATTTTGGAGTGTTGATTGTTTTTTTTGCCGCGGCACCCACGAATGTTACTCCCTGATGAAACTTGGGAGGCACTTAAAACATTTGTCATTCTCTGCCACCAATTTTTTTTGAATTTTCTGAACTTTTTTAGATTTTACTATTCATGGTGATAGCATAAGAGCTAAAACTTGGATGGGCACTTTCCAACACTTTTTTCATGAATGCAAATGACACTGGCATATAAGTGATATTTTTCTGAACATTTTGTTATCTTATTTGCATTTTTCTGATTTAGTATGAATTAGTTATGAAGTTTTCAAATTGACGATCAAACGGTCAAAGGGCAAAAGCATAAGAGGAGCAAAGTGACTTGGACAGAATCGGTGACTTTTGGGAATTAGGGGTAAAACAGACGAGTGGGACACAACTAGGGGCATAAATCTAATTATCCCAAATATCAACTAATCATGAGACATGAGATAATCCACAAAGCAATTGATCATGATCAAATTTGTAAACCCACAATATTTACCCATAAGAATAGGATTATTTTCAATGAGTAGTTGTAGGTGCCACTTCAAAAAAGATAATTTGATAAAGCTTTTCTTTCCTAGAGTCATTCAGTCATGATAACTACATGCACTATATATATTGACTCATTGCCATGGTAAATGTTTGTGTGCAGTCCTATGCATGAATACATACAAAGTTTTTTCACCACCCTAGGAGCCATCATATACATTTGAATTTACATTCAAAGCTTAATGTGGATAATTCGATATGATGAAATGTGAAATCCATGTTAGAATTGGAGATCACTATATCACACAACCACTCTCTCATTGAGAAACTCATGATAGATCAATTACCATCTCTTTTCAAACAACCAACAAATATCCTCATCAAGGTTCTTAGAGTCGGTATAAGCAAGCAGAAAAACAGAATGTGTTCAATAACCAACTGGCAATCTGTGCATGCTCTGTACCTGGTATTGAATAGCATAGTGCACATATATATGTTACTTCTTGATAGAGAACTCTAAACATATATTTGTATCGAGGTTTCCAATGTATCATAATGTATAAGCAAACCAACAATTTCAATGTGTTAAATAACTTATTGTCAACTTCTGCACACTCTATACTTCATCTTGACATATCATAGCTATCTCTAGAAGTCATATTTGCACATTTTACTATATTATTAAACATATCACACCATATTCAAAGGGAAATTTTACGGTGCATCATGATACACCAAATCACGTGTATTATATGGGTGATCTAACAGATGAGAATAACTGGGCCTTTTTGAGCCCAAGGGTATTTTCGACCTAAATTTTTTTGTACCTTTAATCGGCCTAATTAAGTCCAGGGGTATTCTTGTCCGAATTTTTTTGATTAAATTAATTGCATTAATAAAACACTTCATTATAGAGGTCCAATCATCATGCGTACTCTTTTGAATTTTGGTTTCGAGCGGTTCGTCCTCTCTCCTCCTCTCGAGCCCTAACCTTGGCGCCCTCGATCGCCGCCGATCGCCCTCGGCGCCCTCGATCGCTGCCGATCGCCCCCGGCGCCCTCGATCGCCGCCGATCGCACTCTCCGTGTCACTCCTTCCTCCTACTCCTACTCCCCCTCCCCCCTCCATGGAAAGTCACCCCACTCAGGTCGCGGCGCCAAATCTTCCGACGAAGCTCCCCTCCTTCCTCGAGCGGACGCCACCTTCCCCGACCTGAGAGGCCACACCATCCTCATCGACGTGCATCAACTTTTTCACGCCGGATCTTCGCTGTAAGTGCCTAGCCATCTCAAATCTTTGCTGGTCCCTTATGCATATAGTACCAATAGGGGTCGGATTTGATTAGGGTTTAGGATATGTCATGTGAGGTTTAGGGTTTATGGTTTCACAAAGTTGTGACGAGATTTCAATTGAAAGGGAGTGTAAGTTGGATTTAGCTAGGACATGTTGATGTAGTTAGTTAGGGTTTATGGTTTCAGAAAGTTGTGACAAGAATTTGATTCAAAGGAAGTGTAAGTCGAATTTAGCTACAACATATACTAAAGCACTTAGTTAGGGTTGTGTGCCATGAGAAAGTTGTCAGTAGATTTGGATTCAAAGAAAGTTATTTTGGATTTACTTAGGAGATGCTTTTGAATTGAGTTTCGAGACATTTTGGGTTTAGTTAGGAGATAATTATTTTTGTATGGAGTTTGGAGTTATTCTCGACTTAGTTAGGAGATAATTTGGATTTAGTCAGGGCATATTTTATACTTACTTACAACTTTTGAAGGACTGAGTTTGGTATATGAATCCGATATGAAAAATTATATCAATTATTTATGCAGAGTATTGCATAATTATTATGTATGCTATCCATCCGTAACATGGGCTATCCGTTTTCGTTGGCAGCATAACGACATGGATGATAAATGCAACGATGGCAAAAAGTTTAGGAATACAGGGAAGGATGACAAGGACATGGGTGATAGACGAAACGAAGGCAAATGAATGGATGGTATGCGCTCGGATGATAATGATAATGAGGATGCAGGCAAGGATGGCATAGACCTGGATGATGTACACAAGCAAGGTAAATGAATTGATAATAAAGGCATGGCTGGTTCAAATCTAAATGAGTGTATGGAATACATAGAGACTGTGAACAAGACTTTCAGGACCGAGGAAGAAGCCTACATGTTCTATGTAGGCTATGCGAGAAAAAAGGGTTTGGTGTTAGAAAGGATGATCTGAAGTACAGGGGTCCGGGTCTGAAACAAAATGCATACAGAAGGACCTACAAGTGCTGCAAACAAGGATGGCGGGCCCTTAAGCACTTTAACAGAGCTGAAAGGAAAAGAACACCGAGGGGTCTTTCTCGGTGTGGGTGTCCCGCTCTTTTTCAGGTTGAGCTACAAGATAGCAGTGGCCTCTGGTTCGTTAAGAACTTTGTGGACAAGCATAACCATCTGTTTGTCCCTGCTGACCTGACTCCCTACGTATTGGCTCATTGTAGAATAACTGACGCACAAAAGGCCGATGTCATCGAGTAACCTGTTGGTGGACTTCGAACACATCAGATTATGAATGTAATGGAGAAGAATGCGGAGGTCCCGACAAGCTTGGATTTATAGATCGAGATCTATACAACCATGTTTCAATCCAGAAGAAGCGCAAGATAGAAGGCAGTGACCCTAGATATTTGCTCACCTATATGATTGCACAGAAAAAAGCAGACCAAGAATTCTTTTTCAAATACACAAAAGACAAAGAAGGCCATTTGAGGAACATATTCTGGGATGATTCACAATCCTGGTTTGACTATGTTGCCTTTGGTGGTGTCGTGGTGTTCGACAGTGCATACCGGTCTAACAAGTACGAGCTTCCATTTGTTCCATTTGTTGGTTTGAACCATCACCGCAACACAGTTTTGTTTGGGGTCGGTGTCGGTGTCAAAACCGACGGATCTCAGGTAGGGGGTCACGAACTGTGCGTCTAAGCCTAATGGTAACAGGAGACTAGGGACACGATGTTTACCCAGGTTCGGGCCCTCTCGATGGAGGTAATACCCTACTTCCTGCTTGATTGATCTTGATGATATGAGTATTACAAGAGTTGATCTACCAAGAGATCGTAGAGGCTAAAACCTAGAAGCTAGCCTATGGTATGATTGTTGTTGTCCTATGGACTAAAGCCTCCAGTTTATATAGACACCGGAGGGGGCTAGGGATACACAAAGTCGGTTACAGAGAAGGAGATCTATCATTCGGATCACCAAGCTTGCCTTCCACGCAAAGGAGAGTCCCATCTGGAGACGGGACGAAGTCTTCAATCTTGTATCTTCATAGTCCAACAGTCCGACCAAAGTATATAGTCCGGCTGTCCGGATACCCCCTTATCCAGGACTCCCTCAGTAGCCGCTGAACCACGCTTCAATGACGATGAGTCCAGTGCACAGATTGTCTTCGACATTGCAAGGCGGGTTCCATCTCTGAATACTCCAAGATAAATTTCGAACACTGAAGCCGTGTCCGGCTCTGCAAGAAAAATTTCACATACCATCGTAGAGAGAATGATAATCCACAAATCTAATCCACTGACAACTCTTCGTAGCGTGACATCACGTCATGGCCCGGCCTTTATTCGAACCGTTTTTTACAACCAGCTACCGCACACATTGCGAGGCGGTTTCCTCGACACGTCTTGTCGAAGCGGAGATCGTGTCCCTCTTATCATGGGATCCTCATCAATATGGGTATGGGTAACCCCACCACGCCTGTTGGCATATCTCCGTGTTTTTAGGCAAGTCCCAAATGGTTACGCTAGGGATGCTTGATATTCTCCCCCTTTATAGAGGGGTCAGGGCCTATCCCTTTCTTAGCACACTCGCGCGTTTCCGCCCCTCGAGTTCCAACACCCGAAGCTCAAGCTTAGGTACATCGAATCTTCAATCATGTTTGGATCCAACCTTCAGTGTCGGTGGATGGCCTCCTCCGTCACAGAGGAGGACATTGCAAAGCTCAGGGAGGCCAGATATTTGACCGCCGATGTCAAGCACAGGCTTCCCGCCCCTGGGCAGATCATCCCCACTCCCGAACCCAACGAGAGTGTCGTATTCGTCTCTCACTTCCTCCGAGGCTTGGTCTTGACTCTTGATCCCTTCGTGAGGGGGCTCATGTTCTATTACGGGCTAGATTTTCACGATCTAGCCCCGTATTCCATCCTCCACATCTCGTCGTTTATCGTCGTGTGTGAAGCCTTCCTCCACATCACCCCAACACTTCGTCCTATGGCTCAAGACCTTCAATGTATAGCCGAAGGTGATTGATGGGCGACAGACGGAGTGTGGAGGCGCCGCAATAAGAAGAAACGCCGATGTTCCATGGCCAGAGGGTTCCTTCCTGGAGGTGTCCGATCTGTGGCAACGGAGGTGGTTCTACGTCACAGCTCCCCGAGGCACAATGTTGGTGGCTGCCCCTGCCTTCCGCTCGGGTCCTCCACCTCAACTGGCGTCATGGACCAATGTGGGACTGGATTGGGGTCCTGCTAATGACGTACCAACATTGTAGAGCCGTATTCGGGAGCTTCTTGAGGGGGATATCGATCTTGTCAAAATCATTCAGGTAATGGTAGTTTGACGGATCCTGCCGTGCAAACGTCGGCCTCTTCGGATGTGGGAGTTCAATCCGGAAGGTCCGCGGACCATTCAACACTTCTTTGGAGTGACGCTCGAAGGGATGTATAAGTTATTCTTCGGACCCCAAGTAAGGTGTTCGGACACCATCGAGGATGCGGGCCTGAGCTGCCACCGCCCAGATACCCAAGTAAGTAACCCTGTACCCAAACACTTTGCTTATGTTTAATACGACATTATTCTGAAAACTTGTCCGCGGCCAGGATTGGCTCAACAAGGCAGAGAGGATCAGGTGTTCGGCCCCACTTCCCGAAGGCTCGCCTAGTCCTGCAATAGCCAGGCTGCTTAGACACGCATTAAGCCAAGTGCCCTCGGGGAAAGGGGAAGAGAAGAATAGAGAAGCCAAACTCCACACATTGCTCTTCCAAACTGGGGGAATTTTTTATGCCTCCATGAAGGAGGATAACCGGGGAGATTTTTCCAAGGTTCCCTCCCCGCGCGGGAAGAAGAGGGCTGCCTCCGAAGATTTGGAGACGGAGGTGCCTAAGCAAGGGAAGAGAGTTTCACCATGGGGCCCTGCCCCGAAGGGCGTCCTCACCGCATCATGTCCGCCAACGGGCCAGCCCTACACCGAGCTATAAGTAACTAAACAAGAAGCTATTGCTTTTTCCTCTGAGAACAATAACCAGGATCCGTTTTTGCAGTCCGGGTAGTAGCTCGTCTCAACAGGGTTCGTCTTTGGGGGATCTTCTTCCGAAGATGATGGAGAGTGAAACCCCACCTGCCTCTATGCCCCATGGGGCAGACGACCCTGAGGTATCATCACGGAGGAGTCCGGATCCGCTGAGCCCGGAAGCTAACACTTCAACCGCCCCGAGCCCGGCGCGTTCGGCTCCCTTGGAGGGCAATGAGAATGGTCCGGAACAGTCCGTTGCCCGGTCGAGCATGCTGACCAGACTCCTGGAGCAAGCTGCTCTCTCAAAGGGTCACCGTACACTAATGGGTACGGTGTTGGAGAAGATGTCATCCGCCACAAGCGGGTTAAATGAAGCTTTTGGAAGTTTGCTCAAAGGCTTCGAGGTACGTGATAAAATACGTAATTTTTGATTGTTCCACACGCGCTAGGTGTGCTCCATATAGCTAGTAACCCCTGAGACTCTGGTTGCCCGCCCTAGGCGGCAAACAGAGGATCACACTCTTAGGTAATGATTGTACTGCATTCATGCGCAGGTGGCTAAGGGTCCGGCGATAGACCGGAACTCTGAATTCACCGAACTGAGGCAACAAATTGATGTGGTGGATACGGACATCATGCTTGTAAACAAGCGGTTTGACGAATCAGAGAGTATGCGCTTGTTTTTTCCTCATTTGCTTTTAGGAAATATGAAGAGGATTGTAGTATTAATTATGGTATGATGTTACTGCAGGCAGGGCTGCTGCCATTGAAGCCCTGAGGGTGGAACTTGCCCTAGCCAAGGAACGAGCCCAGGCTAGCAATGCGGCTGCCCTAAAGGCGGCAGAAGACTTGAGAGCCGAACAGGCTGCTCATCGCCGAAGCAAAGAAAGATAGCCGAGATGGATGTGGAGCTGAGGGACGCCACTGGCCGGTATGAGCTTCTCGCGAAGGAGAATCAGGCAAAGTTGGCTTACCTGAAAGAGGTGCTGGATTCGGCAAAGTAGACACACTCTGAAATTAGAGACGCGCGGGAGGAACTTCGAGCAGCCGGAGAAATCGCGGCTGGAAACCCCTATTTTCTACGGATGAAGTTCTTAGATCCAAAGTACGCTCCTTTGGATCAACTTTGGAGCACTGCAGATGAGTATGTAGACTTGGCGAAAAGTGCGGCTGATGCGACCAAGTTATTCAAGGATCATAAAGATAATGAAATAGAAAGGCTATTCTGGTCGCAATTTAGCGCTCCAACGCGCTCATTGCCATTGAGTGAGAAGATGGCCTCTATAGCCGAGCTCCATAGGTTGTCCGATCTTGCAATGAGGTCTGTAATAGACCATCTATGGCCGAAGGGACCGAGGCCGGACAGTTACTTTGGCTTGGTGCAGCAACTATTTGGCGCCAGATCACGGATTGATGCCGTGAAGAGGTCGGCTTGCATAGAGGGTGCGCGGATGGCTCTTGCCCGTGTTAAGACATATTGGGCAGATATGAAAGCCACCAGCATTGCCACACAAAGTCCGGCAGGGAGCCAGGACCCAGCCGAGCACTATTTTGAGCAGGTCATAGAAGGTGCCCGTATAATAGAGGCTCAATTCTCGAAGGATGTCATGTTCGAGTGACAAGTCTATTGATTGTAAACAATTATGTGTTAATTATAGAGGCTGTTTTTATACTTTTGCCTGAAAGTGCTATAACGTCTCATGTGTGGCCGTTTATGTATGCATATAACATGAAATTTAGCAGTCGTTGGCTTTAGCCCCCACGCATATAATGCGGGGGTGTTTGAAAAAATATGTGTAATCACCCTTGATCCAACGTATTGGTCCATTAAGGAGGTGATCGCACGTCGAACCAGGCAACCAGACTATATAGCTGTAACACTTTCACTTAGCCATAAGAGTTTAAAGGTGGGGCTACTATGTAGCCCCTGGTACTTCCGCGTGCATCCAAATATGGTGCGCGTACGTACTTGACCGGGAAACCGATCCTTTGTTGATGCGGAGGAATCCAAAAGATTCTGATGAGTCCTCGAGTGGTTGACCAGTCTCTCGCTGTATCATGACAGTCAGTTTTCGGCTTTCTCTACTGAGGTGCTCATCCAAAATATCCAGGGCACAATCGCAGTAGTTCTCCTTTGGTTGCCTTAGCCGATAGAACGGAACTTAAGGCAGCAAACCCAGGAGCTGGGCTAACCCAACATTTGACCAAAGACATGATTCAGAGCTGATGCATGTAAGGCCAAACTCGTGACGCCAAACACTCCCGAAGATATTCGGACTTTATAACATATACTGGGCTGAGTAACGCCCTTGACCCTGTATTTCCAGGTACATGCATTGACCTGTCGTGGCGAAAAGCCTATAACGCTAATGTCCCTTGTGGGTGTATGGAATACCCATGGGATGTCAAGCAACAAAAGAAAGTAAAGAAAGTTTACACAGGGGCTTAATCTAAAGAGAAACCTTTGAGCGGGGCCCTGCTGCACATCTGCGCCTTTGTCTTCGTTGTGCCGTATCCTGGAAGGGTGTCGCACGAGTAGTGTCTGTAAAAACGAAAAACTCATATAGAAGAGTAAGCGTGCGGGAAGTTGGTTATTCTCAATGGATATGAGAAATATGAGATATTGGCCTATTGAGAAGGCGAGCCGAATTGTGGGCTTTATTCTATGTTGACAGCCCCTAGTACCATTTATGGGGATATATGTATAGCACCCATCTCAGGTTTATCCAGGCTGTTGTTGACGGTGGTGCACTGGACTCGTCTAACCGTGTCCTTGGTCTTAATGACCGATCATGCGTTCTCGTGGGAGAGGCCGCTTAGTGTCCGGCTACAGGAGCCGCCGCATACTGCTATGTGTTTCCATTAACCGTTATGACGCCACGTGGACGGGCATCTTGAGTTTAAGGCAGGCGTAGTTCGGGATTGCGTTAAAGCAAGTGAAGGCCGTTCTTCCGAGTAATGCATGATAACCGCTGCTGAAGGGAGCGATATCGAAGAGTAATTCCTCGCTTCTGAAGTTGTCGGGAGAACCGAATGTCACTTCTAATATGAGGGAGCCCCAGCAGCGGGCCTCAAAGCCTGGTATCACTCTGTTAAAGGTGGTGTTACTTGGGCTTATTCTGGATGGGTTTATCCCCATCTTGCGGACAGTGTCCTGATATATCAGATTAAGACTACTGCCGCCGTCCATTAGGACTCGAGTGAGATGGTATCCATCAATTATTGGGTCGAGCACCAAGGCAGCCGATCTTCCGTGCCGGATACTGGCCGGGTGGTCCCTGTGATCGAAAGTGATCGGACAGGCCACCCAGGGGATGAATTTGGGGGCAACGAACTCTATGTGAGTTGCGTGGACCATGTTTACTGTTTTGACTCCTGGTGGGAACTTTTTCTATCCCACAGTGTTCGGCTGGCGAGGCTCATCCTCGTCTTCACTTGGCGTTTCCTGTCCCTTGTGTTCGGCGTTTAACTTCCCAGCCTGCTTGAAGACCCAACATTCTCTGTGAGTATGGTTTGCAGGTTTTTCGGGGGTGCCATGTATTTGGCACAATTTCTCCAGGACTTTATTCAAGTCGGACGGTCCCTCTTTGCTGCCTTTAGATGGCTTCTTTCTTTGACCGGGTCGAGAGCCCCTGAATCCGGCATTGACCGCCATGTTGTCCGGACTATCTTCATTGTTCCGGCGCTTATTCTTGTTGCGTCGTGGCTTCCCATTGTCATCTCGAATTTCGGATGTGCCTGGGTCGCTGGTGCCTCTACGGGCCAACCAGCTATCCTTGCCCACACAAAAGCGGGTCATAAGGCTTGTTAAGGATGCCATCGTCCTTGGGTTTTCCTGGCCGAGGTGTCTGGCTAGCCACTCATCCCAGATACTGTGTTTAAAGGCCGCTAGAGCTTCGGCATTCGGACAGTCGACAATTTGATTCTTCTTAGTAAGAAATCTGTTCCAAAGCTTGCGGGCTGACTCTCCGGGTTGTTGTATTATGTGACTTAAATCGTCTGCATCCGGAGGTCGAACATAGGTCCCCTTGAAAATTGGCCCTGAAAGCATCCTCAAGTTCCTCCCAACTTCCAATTGAGTTTTCGGGGAGGCTTTTCAACCAATGCCGCGCTGGTCCTTTCAACTTAAGGGGAAGGTATTTGATGGCGAGGAGGTCGTCCCCACGAGCCATATGTATGTGAAGGATAAAATCCTCAATCCAGACCCCCGGGTCTGTAGTTCTGTCATATGCCTCTATGTTCACGGGTTTGAATCCCTGTGGAAATTCATGATCTAGCACCTCATCGGTGAAGCACAGAGGGTGTGCAGCCCCCTGTATCTGGGCATGTCACGGCATACCGTCGGCTATTGTTGTGTCCGGTGTTGATTCCGAACTGGTATTCGATCAGTATGATCGTTTTGGTGACTGTAATCCTGCGTCGGAGCGTGTCCTCTGGATCCGTAGATGGACCTGGTTGCACCGACCTTTTTGTCTAGGAGCTCACGTAAATCGTGTGCGACATCAGTGGCTGCTCTATCACGGCCATGAAGTGGTTTGTCCGGCCTATTGGCCGTATTGTTTTTTGGCGGAATGGGCTCTGCAGCCTCATTGTCAAATTCGATCAGCAGCTTGCATTTTGGGTAGCTCTTTGTGTGGCGATCGTCGCCATATTTCCCTTCAGTGTCTAGAACCTTATTCCATCTTCAGTTGAGCGTATCCTACGCGGCTTTAAGCCTTTGCTTTTGCTTCTTGAGGATCCTCGCCGTGGCTATGAGCCTTCTGTGGAGGTTATCTTGTTCCAAACGTTTTTCCGGGATGATGAAAGCATCATCAACCGGACTATCCTCCTCTCCGGAGGCAGTTTGATGAGTTCGGCCCTCGGGATCACTATGATTGGGCGTCTATTCAGCGTGGCCTGGCTCTTCTTGCCCCATCGCTGGGCTCGTATTGTTGCCTTTGGAGTCAACCAGAGTGTCGTCTTTTCTTGTGCTGTTATTGCTATTTTTACTGTGACTAGACTTAGAGCGGCGCCTGCGCCATCGTTTTGGCTTTTGTCCGGGGGGTTTATCCTCCGTTGTGTCCTTTTTGTCACCGTTGTCCTCCTTAGGTGTGTTCACCATGTAGATGTCATATGATGAAGTGGCGGTCCACCGCCCCGTGGGCGGTGGTTCCGGATCGTCCCGTGGATCGACGTTCATACCGTCGATGTCATCGGAGTCGAAATCAAGGATGTCTGTTAGGTCATCGACAGTGGCTATGAAGTGGGTGGTGGGTGGGTGGCGATTTTCTCGTCATCTGGATCCCACACGGGCCGGGCATAGTTCGGCCAAGAGTCTCCTGATAAAGAGGGAGACTTTAACGAATTTAACATATCACCAAAGGGGGAGTGCTGAAAGATATCCGCGGCGGTGAACTCCATTATGGGAGCCCAATCGGACTCAATGGGCCCAGACGCACGCGGCTCGGAGCCCACGCCCGAACACAGGTCCAGGGGTCGGGTGACACAGATCCCCTTAACGGTGGAGTCTGTGTTCGGCTCTACCGCCGAAGAGTATGCGGCCTTCATGGCAGGGTCCATCCACCCATCCTCGGTCGACGCGATCTGCCCCGGATTTAGGTCTGGAGCAGTTGCAGGGGCGATATCCGAAATATTTTCCGATAGCGGCTTTAAGCCCTGCTGATCGTGACTGTTCGGCGCTCCTGATGCAGGCCCGAATTCGTCGAAGATCAAGTCTCCACGAATATCGGCCGTGTAACTCAAGTTTCCAAACCTGACCTGATGGCCAGGGGTGTAGCCGTCGATCTGCTCTAGATGGCCAAGCGAATTGGCCCGCAGTGCGAAGCTGCCGAACAGGAAAATCTATCCGGGGAGAAAAGTCTCACCCGGGACTGTGTTGTTGAAGGTTGAGGGCGCCATCGAGCCTTACAACGATGACACATAGGAACTCTCAATGAAAGCACCAATGTCGGTGTCAAAACGGGCGGATCTTGGGTAGGGGGTCCCGAACTGTGCGTCTAAGGCTAATGGTAACAGGAGACTGGGGACACGATGTTTACCCAGGTTCGGGCCCTCTCGATGGAGGTAATACCCTACTTCCTGCTTGATTGATCTTGATGATATGAGTATTACAAGAGTTGATCTACCACGAGATCGTAGAGGCTAAACCCTAGAAGCTAGCCTATGGTATGATTGTTGTTATCCTACGGACTAAACCCTCCGGTTTATATAGACACCGGAGGGGGCTTGAGTTACACAAAGTCGGTTACACAGAAGGAGATCTATCATCCGGATCGCCAAGCTTGCCTTCCACGCAAAGGAGAGTCCCATCCGGACACGGGACGAAGTCTTCAATCTTGTATCTTCATAGTCCAACAGTCCGGCCAAAGTATATAGTAAGGCTGTCCGGATACCCCCTTATCTAGAACTCCCTCAGTCGGTATATTGTCAGACGAGACAGTTGCATCATACCAGTGGCTTCTTCATGTATTTTTGGAGGCAATGTCCCAGAAGGCACCCATTTCAGCAATCACCGATGGGGACGGTTCAATGGCTAAAGCAATAGCTACTGTCTGGACTGGAACAGATCATCGTTTGTGCACGTGGCATATCCAGGAGAATATGGTGATGGACCTCCGCAAGAAAAAGCTTGATGAATTTAGGGAATTCATTTACCGTCTTTGGGATGTTGATGAGTTTGAGAAAAGATAGGAGGCTTATAAGGTTCGGTTCAAAATAAAACCAACGGGGAAGAGGTCGTCATGGGTTAACAGGATGTACGAGCTGCGACACATATGGGCTGCTGCGTACATAAAGGGTAGATATTACCTAGGCATGATGAGTAATCAGAGGAGTGAGTCTCTCAACTCAAGGCTTCATGTGCACCTGAACAGGAAGATGCAGCTTGTTGATTTGTTGCAGCATGTTGAGCACTGTGTATCCATAATGTGTAAGAATGAAGCAACATTAGACGCAGTAGCAACACATACAATACCCTTCACTATGCTGAATGCACACCCTCTGGAGATTGTTGCCTCTTATATTTATACAACTGTTATGTTTCCAAAGGTAAAGCGTCAGATTGTTGAAGGGACAAATTGGCAGGTCACGGACTGGGTAGCATCTGATGGCTTGGTCGTGTTTGGAGTTTTGCGCAAAGCCCCATATGATAAGAACCCATATGGCAGGGATGCTACAGAATTGCAAGGTAAGAAAGGTAAGGATGCTAAGGACTTGCATGCAAAAAAATTGGATGCTGAGGATCCCAATGACTTGGAAGGTAAGGATGCTGAGGACTTGCATGCAAAAAACATGGATGCTGAGGATCCCAATGACTTGGAAGGTAAGGATGCCGAGGACTTGCATGCAAAAAACTTGGATGTTGAGGATCCCAATGACTTGGAAGGCAAGGATGGTGTGGACTTGCATGCCAAAAACCTGGATGCTAAGGATCCCAATGACTTGGAAGGTAAGGACAGTGAGGAGTTGGATGCAAAAAAGTTGGATGCAGGCCACAGGAGGTGCCCCCCCATGGGAGTACGAATTGGACAAGGGGGAGGGGGCGCGACCCCTTTTCCTTCTCCCTCTCTCCCTCTCTCCCTCCACTTCCCTCTTTCCCCCTCCGTTGGAAAGGAAGGGGGCAACTAGGACTAGGAGTCCTAGTGGGACTCCCCCCACTTGGCGCGCCCCCTAGGGCCGGCGGCCTCCCCTCTCTTCCTTTATATACGGGGGTAGGGTGGCACCTCAAAGCACATCAATTGTTTCTTAGCCGTGTGCGGTGCCCCCCTCCACCGTTTACTCCTCCGGCCATATTGTCGTAGTGCTTAGGCGAAGCCCTATGCAGATCACATCACCATGACCGTCACCACGCCGTCGTGCTGACGGAACTCATCGACTCCTTCGTACCTCTACTGGATCAAGAGTTCGTGGGATGCCATCGAGCTGAGCATGTGCAGAACTCGGAGGTGTCATACGTTCGGTACTTTCGGTTGATTCGAGAAGACGTTCGACTACATCAACCACCTTAAGTTAACGCTTCCGCTTTCGGTATACGAGGATACGTGGACACACTCTCCCCCTCTCATTGCTATGCATCTCCTAGATAGATCTTGCGTGAATGTAGGATTTTTTTTAAATTGGATGTTACGTTTCCCAATAGAGCCCTCCCGTTGGCACGGGCCAAGGTCCACCACGCCTCCATTGCCTTAAGGTCGCCATAGACTAGGCAGACCATCAGTGGCGCCGATGGAAAGGAAAGAAACCCTAATGCCATAGGCAGTCACGAGAGGAGGCCAAAGGGTTACACTCACGTACCGTGTTAGCGACTCTAATGATTGTGATTGTTACTAAATTTGCCTGTGAACTTGGGTCAAATTTTGAAGAGCTTGACTACAGATAAACATAATACGCGGAGAAGGGGGGGAGAAGTACATATGTCCCTCTTAACATAAGATCTGATCTTTAGAAGACAAGTTGCTTATACTAGCAATCATTTGGTCAGAAATGGGAACATATGTTTATAAAGCACACATCACACTTGGTGCAAAAACAAGAGGAAAAAACTCTTCAAAACAACCAATTGATCGACCAATTAATATTAGTTGGGTCGCTTGCTCTGCCACAAGCCCCTTCATTCCCACATGCCCCCACTCCCTTCTCTCTTCGCGAGCACATGACTTGTTTCAATCTCTTCTTGAGCGCCACCTCATTTTCCTCCCCCTCTCCCTCCTTCTAGACGCCCTATCCTCTGTCCTTGATGTTGCTTGAGTCGGTAGTGAAGAGGTCGATGATCCAATAATGAAGGCAAGTGATTCGGAGATTGTTCCATGTTGCATAATCATTCTCATGGTTTGCTGCAAACCCACGGGCAATATGTTGCATTCACTCTAGGGGTGTCTTGTTCGAATATCCTGTCCATGGAGTGGACACCATACTCCTTACGCGCAACTTTTTTCCTTGATGATTTGTTGTGACCAACAATGAGCGGTTGCACACATGAATTTTTGCTGCGAGGGTGTTTCCCAAATGTTGCGGCATTTTTCTCTTCATGTGTTTTGAACAAAAATGATGATTTTCATAGGGAAAAAGGGTCGGTTCCGGCTATAGGAAAAGAAGTTGAACACAACAATAAGGAACCCGACAACTGGCCATGGATAGGGGAAAGGGAAACAACACTCAAAATCAGAACTAACCACTATGTTACGACGGGAGCATGGGTGAATGCCCGGGATCCACCTGGGCACCCCAGATCGGCCCGAGGCCGCCGGAGACGTCAGCCCCCATCCACCGCTCCGCCCCTGAACCCCAACCACCGCCGCACACCCCTGCCACCCACCACGCGCCCTCACCCTGCCCAGCCCAGCCTACCTCTTCCTTCCTCTGGCGGCTTTAAATGCCAGTCGGGCTGTCGGGGGGATGACCCCCCGGTAGGCATCTCAACACTTAGCAATTTTCAAAAAATTGGGGCGACATCAGTCCAGCTGGCCCTCCAGCTAGCCCTCCAGCTAGCCCTCTGGCTTCGGGTCGGCTAGGCTCGATGTTGGGGCTCTGGCCGGCTGGCCGCAAGCTGGCAAGCGGCGGGTCAGCGCCCGTCCAAACCATCTGTACGACAACACCGCTTCCCATGATGGAGAAAGCATGGAAACAGTGCGCCCCTCACCACTGGCCGGGGAAGGAGTGGCTACAGTGCGGACGGCTCCGCTGGCCGGGGCGACAGATGTCAGCGCGGCCCCGCATTGTGCCAACTGCCCCGTGAAGAGAAGGGCGACGCGCCACAGTGGCGGGCTACCGGCGGGTCCCGTAGCCGGCGGGCCCCGCAATTGTCGGGCCCCACTGGAAGGAAGAGACAATGATAGCAGGGCCCCGCCCACCTTATTTTATCACTTGTAACCTGGGAGGCCAGGCTATAATGCCTCTGAAGAGCCCCCCTAAGAGGGCGTCGGCTCATTCGTCACACACACACCCACACCCACACACATGCAAGGAGAAGAGGAGAGCTAGCTCCTTCTTCCTCCTCCATCCAAACATCTCAACGAGCACCATTTGTAGTTATTGTGATAATCATAGTCGATCCAGCAGGACTAGGGGTTTTACATCCCTCGGAGAACCCCGAATCTGGGTACATCGTGCGTCTCACATCGCTTGTCCCTAATCTCGCTTCCGGAACCCACTGGCGTCCTCTGGCCCCAACCCCTCTCGATAAACCTACCCATGGCATCTGCCGTGAGCACACCACGACACACGCCGACCAAATTACCAACAGAACCTTCGATGGAATAAAAACGTACGACTATTTGCTCACGAAAGCGATGCTTAATGGGGGTTTATAATGGTGATAAATGCACAAGACAGCAAACTTCCTGCTGATACTGTCGGGAACCAGCAGGAAGTTTGCTGTCTTGTGCATTTTTTACCATTATAAACCCCCATTAAGCATCGCTTTCGTGGCATGGGTTACCCGCATTGTACTCAGATTCTTCTGTCTGAAAAATAGATCATTTCACAATAACGGCGTTTCAGCGCTTGGGTCTTAGATCAGCCCGAGCAAAATAAAAAAATTCACAAAAAATAAAAAAAGAAATCAAACAATTGGATGAAGTGTCCCTGATATGCTCGATGTTCGTGCAAAATTTGATAGAGTTTCAACATTCAAGGAGCGCGCGATAAAAAAAGATAAAACTCGGCTCTTTGAGTAAGGTTACTGTTCATGCATTGTTTTGTCGGGTTTTTTTT
>NC_041383.1:126326386-126364822 GCF_002162155.2 Triticum dicoccoides | reverse complement strand
GCACTCAAACATCTTCCAAGCAAAGAAAAATCAATTTTATTTATTTATTTATTATCATGTTACTGTTCACCGTCATCTGGACCCGGGCACCGAATTGGATTTTCGATCATTCCATGTCCAAATCACGCACGGCACGGCACGGCTACGGCGGTCTCAAACGGAGAGCGGCCGAGCATGAGCGTGCACCCGTCAGCCACACGTCCCGTGCGGTGATCCCCTTTGACTTGAGCCCACTCCACGACGACGGCGACGTGTAGGTCGACTTGTTCGATCAAGCTCGCGTCGCTGGCGGATCAGCCCGCGCACCCCCGCCTCGTCGGCATCCTCTCCTCCCGTCGTGAGATCCGTGGCTAGTTGGCCACCGATGCCGATGCTGATGCCGTATACGGCACATGCATGCACGGGGAAACAACCAACAGAGCCGGTCAGGTCATGCATGTTCGTCCGCCCTGGTCCGATCCTGCTCCGCGTGATGCCAAAGACGACTCAAAGGAGACGGCACGGAGGACCATGCGATGCGTGCGTAGTGTGGTGCCGGCGTGGTGTGTGTGCGTGTGATAAGCCGAGCTGGTCACACGAAGCCGTCCAATGAAGCAGTGATGAGCCAACGCCCGTGAAACAGTATGAGCTATCTACCCTGTAGTTTTTGCTTGAACATTTTTCAATAATTAGGGCATTATTGTTGATCTTATGTAATATGTAGTGCAGTGTTAAAAACGCTCTATTTCAACTAGTACTGCTGGCCGCCTCTTCCTCCTCCTAAAAAAATCAGCTAGGGTTTCTGCCTCTCGCCGGCTCCGACGCAGATCCGCCTCGTCTCCGGTGGCCCTAGGGCCATGGAGGCGCGGTGGATCCTGCCAAGGGCCGGCGGGAGGGCTTCGTTTTTAGTCGTGTTTTTTCAATTTTGTTAGGGTTTGTGTTCTGCTCAGGAAGACGAAATGGCGGCGGCTTTCTGAAGATGTAATAAAGGTCTCCCCGCCTAGCCTCGTTTCAGTGGTGCATCTAGCATCGTTGGTGGGTGTGTGGAGGTGTGTCTCCGGCGGATCTATCTTTGTTGGATTTGCTCGGATCTTGTTGGTGTTCGTCTACGTTCGTGTGTCTTCGGATTGGATCCTTCCGACCAATGTTATTCTTCATCTGTGGCGATTGCTATTCTGGTGCGCTGGTCCTATGGGACCTTAGCACGACGACTTCCCGGCTGTCTACTACAACAAGTTGTGCCTGACTCTGACGATGGAGGGGCGATGATGGCGGCGCGCATTCGGCTCGCTTCAGTGCTTGTAGTCGTCGCTAGGTGGTCTATGGATCTAGATGTAATTTTTATTATTTTTGGTATTCGTGGTACTGCCATAATTGAAGATGAATAGATCGGAAGATTTCCCGCAAAAAAAGTGTTCAAAATGCTTTTATATTAGGGCATATATAATGATGGCAATGGGTAGGGTATGGGCAGGATAGAGCAATACCATACCCATACCCGTATAGTCAGTGGGTACAAAATTCTACCCATACCCATACCCATGGGTATGAATCTTTACCCATACCCATACCCGATGGGTACCCGTACCCATTGGGTACCCAATGGCTAGAACAAATAGTACACAAGTTGTTCACAAATTTATGCTCATTGATAGCACATTTGACAAAAAATTCAATTATCTCATCTCAATAACAGGTAGATGAGTAAATGACCAATATCAAAATTTAGAAATCACAACATACTCTTTAGTCAATAGAAGTAGACGAGTCACATGGCAAATTAATGACTAAATGACGACAACTTAACATTAGTTCATAAACGGGCAGGGTATGGGTATACCTGCGGGTACAAGGCTATACCCATACCCTACCCATAACTTAACAGGTAGGGTATGGTTACTACCCATGGGTATAAAAATGTGCCCATACCCTGCCCATGAGGGTACGGTACCCGCGGGTACCCGAACCCGTGGGTAAAATTGCCATCTTTAGGCATATACAATGATGCTATCTTAAGAGTGCCACATAGGATAATTGGTGAGGTGGAAGAGATGCTCTCTTAATTAACTTAATTAAGAGATGCTCTCTTAGTAACAATTGTCTCACTAGCTATTTAGAGGAATAAATAGCATAAAACTACTAATTTACAGGTTAGGGTTTCAAAAAACTATAATTTTTTAATTTTTCTCAGAAAACTATCAAACATGAGGTCGGCTGTTTCAAAAACCCAAAGTGGTCGTGACTAGCGTTTTAACCGCGTTTCTGACGTGTTGGACCCACCGGTTAGGCCATGTGGCCACACGCGCCCACGGCGCAGCCGTTGACGGCCGTTAGCCCCCGACCGGTCCGGTCGGAACCAGGGTAAATACCCCACCCTACTCGCTCACTCTCACTCTCCTGCTCGTTCACTCTCACTCTCCTGCTGGCTCACTCCCTTGCTCCCACTCCCCTTCTCGAGTACGAGCTCGCTGCCGCTCTCCGTCTTCGAGGCCGGTCGTCGTCGACCTCCTTGCCGCCATGCCTTCCTGGAACGACGAGGAAATGAGCTCCGACGAGGACTGCGAGGTCGTCAGCATGGACATGGGACTTATGGTAAGTTTTTCTTTGCCACCTAGGGTTAGGTTAGGGTTAAATGCTAGTAGGCCTAGGCTACAACCATGGATCTTGCTTAGTTTGGTGTTGTTGTTGTCTCTGTGATATGGTTCTTGATTACTGAGGGTGGGGGTTGGTTGTAGGATTGAACTAACCTAGGGTTCATCTTTGTACAATGTTAGGGTTCATGTTGATTTCGGGATTTCTTCACTGTTTAGGGTTAATGAAAAGTGCATGTTGATTGTGGTATTTTAGTGATTGAAACCAGTGTTCTTTTGGTTGTGCTCCTCTTCTTGGGAGGTGGTACTGGTGTTGCTGAAGAGGTGTTGGTCCTACTCTTCTTGAGAGGTGGTGTTGCTTCTTCTTCAGGCCTGGATGGATCATACCATCTCCTCTCCTTCTTCTGCTTCTTCCTACTCTTCCTTCCAGATGGCAGCCTTGGAACATCTTCTTCATCACTTAGGCCAAAATCACCTGGAAAACAATACTCATCAGCTTCAGGGACATAATCTTCAAACTTGATGTGCTTAGGCTCACTGTGAGACTTGCTAGTTGGGCCAGGTTTTCTAACTGGCTTAAGCTTTTTTGCTCCTTTTGTAGATAGAGCAGCAGGATCCTCTGCTTCTTCATCTTCAAAAATAATTTGTTCTTCCTGCGAAAACTCAGAAGGTTCTGAGTTTGCTCCACAAAAGTGCTCTGCAGTATCTATGCCAACCTCATCTTCACCCCTACACCAAGCTTTGTAAGAAATTTTCTGCCCTCTGTAATCACGACATGGATGATAAATGCAACGATGGAAAAAACTTAGGGAATACAGGGAAGGATGACAAGGACATGGGTGATAGACCAAACGAAGGCAAAGGAATGGATGGTATGCGCACGGATGATAATGATAATGAGGATGCAAGCAAGGATGGCATAGACCTGGATGATGTACACATGCAAGGTAAAGGAATTGATAATAAAGGCATGGCTGGTCCAGATCTGAATGAGTGTATGGAATACATAGAGACTGTGAACAAGACTTTCAGGACTGAGGAAGAAGCCTACATGTTCTATGTAGGCTATGCGAGAAAAAAAGGTTTGGTGTTAGAAAGGATGATCTGAAGTACAGGGGTCTGGGTCCGGCGGATCTATCTTTGTTGGATTTGCTCGGATCTCGTTGGTGTTCGTCTACGTTCGTGTGTCTTCGGATTGGATCCTTCCGACCAATGTTATTCTTCATCTGTGGCGATTGCTGTTCTGGTGCGTTGGTCCTATGGGACCTTAGCACGACGACTTCCTGGCTGTCTACTACAACAAGTTGTGCCCGACTCTGACAATGGAGGGGCGATGACGGCGGCGCGCCTTCGGCTCGCTTTAGTGCTTGTAGTCGTCGCTAGGTGGTCTACGGATCTAGATGTAATTTTTATTATTTTTGGTATTCGTGGTACTGCCATAATTGAAGATGAATAGATCGGAAGATTTCCCGCAAAAAAAAGTGTTAAAAATGCTCTTATATTAGGGCATATACAATGATGCTATCTTAAGAGTGCCACATAGGATAATTGGTGAGGTGGAAGAGATGCTCTCTTAATTAACTTAATTAAGAGATGCTCTCTTAGTAACAATTGTCTCACTAGCTATTTAGAGGAATAAATAGGATAAAACTACTAATTTACAGGTTAGGGTTTCAAAAAACTATAATTTTTTAATTTTTCTCAGAAAACTATCAAACATGAGGTCGGCTGTTTCAAAAAACCCAAAGTGGTCGTGAATAGCATTTTAACCGCGTTTCTGATGTGCTGGACCCACCGGTTTGGCCACGTGGCCACATGCGCTCACAGCGCAGCCGTTGACGGCCGTTAGCCCCCGACCGGTCCCGTCGGAACCAGGGTAAATACCCCACCCTACTCGCTCACTCTCACTCTCCTGCTCGCTCACTCTCACTCTCCTGCTGGCTCACTCCCTTGCTCCCACTCCCCTGCTCGAGTACGAGCTCGCCGCCGCTCTCCGTCTTCGAGGCCGGTCGTCGTCGACCTCCTTGCCGCCATGCCTTCCTGGAACGATGAGGAAATGAGCTCCGACGAGGACTGCGAGGTCGTCAGCATGGACATGGGACTTATGGTAAGTTTTTCTTTGCCACCTAGGGTTAGGTTAGGGTTAAATGCTAGTAGGCCTAGGCTACAACCATGGATCTTGCTTAGTTTGGTGTTGTTGTTGTCTCTGTGATATGGTTCTTGATTACTGTGGGTGGGGGTTGGTTGTAGGATTGAACTAACCTAGGGTTCATCTTTGTACAGTGTTAGGGTTCATGCTGATTTCGGGATTTCTTCACTGTTTACGGTTAATGAAAAGTGCAAGTTGATTGTGGTATTTTAGTGATTGAAACCAGTGTTCTTTTGGTTGTGCTCCTCTTCTTGGGAGGTGGTACTGGTGTTGCTGAAGAGGTGTTGGTCCTGATCTTCTTGAGAGGTGGTGCTGCTTCTTCTTCAGGCCTGGATGGATCATACCATCTCCTCTCCTTCTTCTGCTTCTTCCTACTCTTCCTTCCAGATGACAGCCTTGGAACATCTTCTTCATCACTTAGGCCAAAATCACCTAGAAAACAATACTCATCAGCTTCAGGGACATAATCTTCAAACTTGATGTGCTCAGGCTCACTGTGAGACTTGCAAGTTGGGCCAGGTTTTCTAACTGGCTTAAGCTTTTTTGCTCCTTTTGTAGTTAGAGCAGCAGGATCCTCTGCTTCTTCATCTTTAGAAATAATTTGTTCTACCTGCAAAAACTCAGAAGGTTCTGAGTGTGCTCCACAAAAGTGCTCTGCAGTATCTATGCCAACCTCATCTTCACCCCTACACCAAGCTTTGTAAGAAATTTTCTGCCCTCTGTAATCACGACATGGATGATAAATGCAACGATGGCAAAAACTTAGGGAATACAGGGAAGGATGACAAGGACATGGGTGATAGACCAAACGAAGGCAAAGGAATGGATGGTATGCGCACGGATGATAATGATAATGAGGATGCAGGCAAGGATGGCATAGACCTGGATGATGTACACATGCAAGGTAAAGGAATTGATAATAAAGGCATGGCTGGTCCAGATCTGAATGAGTGTATGGAATACATAGAGACTGTGAACAAGGCTTTCAGGACTGAGGAAGAAGCCTACATGTTCTATGTAGGCTATGCGAGAAAAAAAGGGTTTGGTGTTAGAAAGGATGATCTAAAGTACAGGGGTCCGGGTCCGAAACAAAATGCATACAGAAGGACATACAAGTGCTGCAAACAAGGATGGCGGGCCCTTAAGCACTTTAACAAAGCTGAAAGTAAAAGAACACCAAGGGGTCTTTCTCGGTGTGGGTGTCCCGCTCTTTTTCTGGTTGAGCTACAAGATAGCAGTGGCCTCTGGTTCATCAAGAACTTTGTGGACAAGCATAACCATCTGTTTGTACCTGCTGACCTGACTCCCTACTTATTGGCTCATCGTAGAATAACTGACACACAAAAGGCCGATGTCATCGAGTATCCTGTTGGTGGACTTCGAACACATCAGATTATGAATGTAATGGAGAAGAATGCCGGAGGTCCCGACAAGCTTGGATTTATAGATCGAGACCTATACAACCATGTTTCAATCCAGAAGAAGCGCAAGATAGAAGGCAGTGATGCTAGATATTTGCTCACCTATTTGATTGCACAGAAAAAAGCAGACTCGAAATTCTTTTTCAAATACACAAAAGACAAAGAAGGCCATTTGAGGAACATATTCTGGGATGATTCACAATCCTGGTTTGACTATGTTGCCTTTGGTGGTGTCATGGTGTTCGATAGTACATACCGGTCTAACAAGTACAAGCTTCCATTTGTTCCATTTGTTGGTCTGAACCATCACCGCAACACAGTTTTGTTTGGGGTCGGTGTCAGTGTCAAAACCGGTAGATCTCAGGTAGGGGGTCCCCAACTGTGCGTCTAAGGCTAATGGTAACAGGAGACTAGGGACACGATGTTTACCCAGGTTTGGGCCCTCTCGATGGAGGTAATACCCTACTTCGTGCTTGATTGATCTTGATGATATGAGTGTTACAAGAGTTGATCTACCACGAGATCGTAGAGGCTAAACCCTAGAAGCTAGCCTATGGTATGATTGTCGTTGTCCTACGGACTAAACCCTCCAGTTTATATAGACACCGGAGGGGGCTAGGGTTACACAAAGTCGGTTACAGAGAAGGAGATCTATCATCCGGATCACCAAGCTTGCCTTCCACGCAAAGGAGAGTCCCATACGGACACGGGACGAAGTCTTCAATCTTGTATCTTCATAGTCCAACAGTCCGACCAAAGTATATAGTCCGGCTGTCCGGATACCCCCTTATCCAGGACTCCCTCAGTAGCCCCTGAACCAGGCTTCAATGACGATGAGTCCGATGCGCATACTGTATTCGACATTGCAAGGCGGGTTCCATCTCCGAATACTCCAAGATAATTTTGAACACTGAAGCCGTGTCCGACTCTGCAAGAAAAATTTCACATACCATCGTAGAGAGAATGATAATCCACAAATCTAATCCGCTGACAACTCTTCATAGCGTGACATCACACCACGACCCGGCCTTTATTCGAACCGTTTTTTACAACCAGGTACCGCACACATTGCAAGGCGGTTTCCTCGGCACGTCTTGTCGAAGCAGAGATCGTGTCCCTCTTATCGCGGGATCCTCATCAATACGGGTATGGGTAACCCCACCACGCCTGTTGGCATATCTCTGTGTTTTTAGGCAAGTCCCAAATGGTTACTCTAGGGACGCTTGATATTCTCCCCCTTTATAGAGGGGTCAGGGCCTATCCCTTTCTTACCACGCTCGCGCCTTTCCGCCCCTCGAGTTCCAACACCCGAAGCTCAAGCTTAGGTACTTCGGATCTTCAATCATGTCCAGATCCAATCTTCAGGGTCGGTGGATGGTGAGGGAGTCCTGGATTAGGGGGTGTCCGGATGGCCGGACTATGACCTTTGGCCGGACTCCCGGACTATGAAGATACAAGATTGAAGACTTCGTCCCGTGTCCGGATGGGACTTTCCTTGGCGTGGAAGGCAAGCTTGGCGATACGATATGTAGATCTCCTCCCATTGTAACCGACTCTGTGTAATCCTAGCCCTCTCCGATGTCTATATAAACCGGAGAGTTTTAGTCCGTAGGACGAACAACAATCATACCATAGGCTAGCTTCTAGGGTTTAGCCTCTCTGATCTCGTGGTAGATCTACTCTTGTACTACCCATATCATCAATATTAATCAAGCAGGAGTAGGGTTTTACCTCCATCGAGAGGGCCCGAACCTGGGTAAAAACATCATGTCCCTTGTCTCCTGTTACCATCCGCCTAGACGCACAGTTCGGGACCCCCTACCCGAGATCCGCCGGTTTTGACACCGACATTGGTGCTTTCTTTGAGAGTTCCTCTGTGTCATCACCTTTAGGCCCGATGGCTTCTTCGATCATCAATAACGACGCGGTCCAGGGCGAGACTTTTCTCCCCGGACAGATCTTCGTATTCGGCGGCTTTGCATTGCGGGCCAATTCACTTGGCCATCTGGAGCAGATAGAAAGCTACGCCCCTGGCCATCAGGTCAGATTTGGAAGTTTAAACTACACGGCTGACATCCCCAGAGACTTGATCTTCGACGGATTTGAGCCACAGCTGAGCGCGCGACACTGTCACGATGGGCATGACCTAGCTCTGCCACCGGACAGTGCCTAGAGCGCCGCTCAGGTGTCCGCTCTGACCCTTAGCTCGGAGCCGACTGTGCCGATCGAGGACGGGTGGCTGGACGCCGCCTAGGGGGCTGCAATCTCTACGGCGATCGAGCCGAACACCAATCTTGTCCTTCGCGGAGCTCGTGACTCCGAGGCGCCGGACTCCGTTCCGGACTCCGAATCTTCCGCACCCCTCCCGATCGAACCCAATTGGGCTCCGATCATGGAGTTCACCGCCACAGACATATTTCAACACTCGCCCTTTGGCGACATCCTGAATTCACTAAAGTCTCTCTGTTTATCAGGAGAGCCCTGGCCGGACTATGGTCAGCAAGGTTGGGATGCGGATGATGAAGAAATCCGAAACCCACCCACCAGCCACTTCATAGCCACTGTCGATGATTTAACCGACATGCTCGACTTCGACTCTAAAGACATCGACGGTATGGACGCCGATGAAGGAGACGACCAAGAACCAGCGCCTATAGGGCACTGGAAATCCACCTCGTCATACAACATATACATGGTGGACACCCCAAAAGAAGGGGATGATGATGGAACAACGGAGGATGACCCCTCCAAGAAATAGCCTAAGCGCCGGCGTCAGCGGCGCCGCTCTAAATCCCACAAAAGCAAAAACGGCGAGTCCGGCACCGGAGACAATAACACCCCGAACAGTGCCGAAGACAACCCCCTCCAGCAGGATTCAACGCAGGAGGATGGAGAAGCCAGCCCTCATGAGAGAGCGGCAGACAGAGAGGTCGAGGACGATAATTACATGCCTCCCTCCGAAGACGAAGCAAGCCTCAACGACGATGAATTTGTTGTGCCTGAGGACCCCGTCGAACAAGAGCGTTTCAAACGCAGGCTCATGGCCACGGCAAGCAGCCTCAAGAGAAAACAGCAGCAACTTACAGCTGACCAAGACTTGCTAGCCGATAGATGGACGGAAGTCCTCGCTGCCGAAGAGTACAAACTCGAACGCCCCTCCAAGAGCTACCAAAGCGCAGGCTGCTACCCCAACCAGAGGAGGAAGCAACTAAACCTACATCACCAGCGTATGATGCGGCCGATCGTCCACCCTGTCGCCGCGACAGAGAGGCCTTTCGGCCATCAACTCAAGCCGCACCCCGACGCCGCTCAAAAAGTTCCAAGGCACGCGCTAGACCTGCGAGACATATTGGAGGACAAGGCAAGGCAAACAAGATTGATCTACGGATCGCGTGGGCGCCCCACGACATGTGACGATAACCGTCACGCCGGATATGGCAAATACGGCAGGCCGAACACAACAGACAAAGCTCATCCGAGCTACATCATGATATAGCCTAGTACAGAGGCGCCGCACACCCACTATGCTTCACAGATGAAGTAATGGATCATCAAATCCCCGAGGGTTTTAAACCCGTAAACATCGAATCATACGATGGCACAACAGATCCTGCGGTATGGATCGAGGATTATCTCCTTCATATCCACATGGCCCGTGGTGATGATCTACACGCTATCAAATACCTCCCACTCAAGCTTAAAGGACCGGCTCGGCATTGGCTTAACAGCTTGCTAGCAGAGTCAATTGGTTGCTGGGAGGACCTGGAATCCGCATTCCTTGACAATTTCCAGGGCACCTATGTGCGACCACCACATGCCGATGACCTAAGCCACATAATTCAGCAGCCAGAGGAATCGGCCAGACAATTCTGTACACGGTTCCTAACCAAGAAAAATCAAATAGTCGACTGTCCGGACGCAGAGGCCCTCGCAGCCTTCAAGCATAACATCCGAGACGAATGGCTTTTCCGGCACCTAGGACATGAAAAGCCGAAATCCATGGCAGCCCTCACGACACTCATGACCCGCTTTTGCGCGGGAGAAGACAGCTGGCTAGCTCGTAGCAATAACATGACCAAGAGCCCTGGTAATTCGGATACCAAGGACAACAATGGCAGGTCGCGTCGCGACAAGCACAAGCGCCGCATATACGGCGACAACACTGAGGATACGACAGTTAATGCCGGATTCAGAGGCTCTAAACCCGGTCAGCGGAAAAAGCCATTCAAAAGAAATACTCCGGGCCCGTCCACTTTAGACCGGATACTCGATCGCTCGTGCCAGATACACGGCACCCCCGAACAACCAGCCAATCACACCAACAGGGATTGTTGGGTGTTCAAGAAGGCAGGCAAGTTAAGTGCCCAAAACAGAGACAAGGGGCTGCATAGCGATAACGAGGAGGAGCCCCGGCCGCCGAACAACAGAGGACAGAAGGGCTTTCCCCCACAAGTGTGGACGGTGAACATGATATACGCAACCCACATCCCCAAAAGGGAACGGAAGCGTGCGCTCAGGGACATATATGCGTTGGAGCCAGTCGCCCCAAAGTTCAACCCATGGTCCTCCTGCCCGATCACTTTTGATCGAATGGACCACCCCACTAGCATTCGTCATGGCGGATTCGCCGCATTGGTCCCAGACCCAATCATTGACGGATTTCACCTCACTAGAGTCCTCATGGACGGCGGCAGTAGCCTGAACCTGCTTTATCAGGATACAGTGCGGAAAATGGGCATAGATCCCTCAAGGATTAAACCCACAAAGACGACCTTTAAAGGCATCATACCAGGTGTAGAGGCCAGCTGTACATGCTCATTTACACTCGAAGTGGTCTTCGGATCCCCGGATAATTTCGGAAGCGAGGAGTTAATCTTCGACATAGTCCCGTTCCGCAGTGGCTATCACGCCCTGCTCGGACGAACCGCATTTGCAAAGTTCAATGCGGTGCCGCACTACGCATATCTCAAGCTCAAGATGCCAGGCCCTCGCGGAGTCATTACGGTCAATGGAAACATCAAACGCTCTCTCCGAACATAGGAGCACACGGCGGCCCTAGCGGCGGAAGTACAAAGTAGCCTCTCAAGGCAATTCTCCAGTCCGGCTATTAAGCATCCAGACACCATCAAGCGCGCTCGGAGTAACCTACAACAAGACCGTCTGGCACGTTCCGAGCTAGCATAGCAGTGCGGCCCCAACCCCAGCCCTCGCGAGATTGCGAAACCAGTACCACGCATACATAATTACGCTCTGGAAATACCATGGGCATAAGGGGAGGGGCACAACCACGGCATGCCTAGAATGCGGCTCAACCGCACTAGGGACTCCCGATTTCGTAATTTCTCTTTTCTTACTTTCAGGACTCCACTTTCAGGAAGGCCTGTCCGGCAGTACAATCGCCGAACACATGATGCAATAGCCAGGGAGACAGCAAGCCACGTCGAACGTCCAGGTGGTCTCTATAACAAGCTAAATACCTGTCTTACTTAAAGTCTCACAGCTTGCCCCAGGAGGGGGACATGTCAAATAATCCCATCTCTTGCTTATCGCACTATTTGTATCGTTCTGCTTTCATAGCAGCCCTCTAATAAACAATACATAGCTCTTGTATATTATTGCATTCATTTTTTTATGTACATATGTTCAGCTATGACATTATGCAACCGTACACTTTGGTACGGCCAATACACCAGGGGCTTAAGTCCCCCAAAATACGGTGTGAGAAGACCGAACACTCTCACGAGTGCGGCACCCCGAACTTATAGCATTATATGCATCGGCTCCGAATCATGTCTTGGGTCAATAGTTGGGTTTGCCCGGCTCCCATGTTTTGGTACCTTACTGAGGGAGTCCTGGATTAGGGGGTGTCCGGATGGCCGGACTATGACCTTCGGCCGGACTCCTTCACTATGAAGATACAAGATCGAAGACTCCATCCCGTGTCTGGATGGGACTTTCCTTGGCGTGGAAGGCAAGCTTGGCGATACGATATGAAAATCTCCTCCCATTGTAACCGACTCTGTGTAACCGTAGCCCTCTATGGTGTCTATATAAACCGAAGAGTTTTAGTCCGTAGGACGAACAACAATCATACCATAGGCTAGATTCTAGGGTTTAGCCACTCCGATCTCGTGGTAGATCTACTCTTGTACTACCCATATCATCAATATTAATGAAGCAGGAGTAGGGTTTTACCTCCATCGAGAGGGCCCGAACCTGGGTAAAAACATCGTGTCCCTTGTCTCCTATTACCATCCGCCTAGACGCACAGTTCGGGACCCCCTACCCGAGATCCACCGGTTTTGACACCGACATTGGTGCTTTCATTTAGAGTTCCGCTGTGTCGTCACCATCAGGAAGGATGCCGCACCCCATCTTTAAAGACAGCGTCGTTGCTAAAGGAGCTTTGGCTGTCGGCCAAACTCTCCGGCTAGGCAGGTTTTTGATGACCGCCAGTCCGGCCGCCGCGCCAATGATGACCTCTCGGGCCATCAAAAGCAATCTTCGCATCAGCTCGGAGCTCGCCGAGCAGTTAGACCCGATGGAGCTCTTCTCCCTGAACGAACTCTTGGATCACATCGCGGCCCTGGGACGCTACTAATTACGACCGGATTGGGCTTAAACCTGATCAGAGAGAGATTGACTCTCCCCAGATTACCCACCACGTCGAAGTGGTGGAAGAACAATGCGGCGAATCTTCGCCCGCCCTAAGGACCAGATGCGTCCGGATTCCCGATCCCTCCAAGCCGGAAACCCGCGGAGGGAAGGATGTCGCCCGAACCCTGAACCTAAAGTCAGGCAGCAGGCTCGATTCATTGAATAATATCCGAGAGAGCAAGCTTCCGAATTCGGAAACTGCTCGGCCCCTGAATCTTACATCGGGCAGGGTTCCGGATTTATTTCCACCCGCCCACCCAACTATACGGGATTTATCCCTAATACGGCAAGAGTCCGGAGAAGCAGTACACCACTACTGGGCCAGATTCCTCCTGGTTATGAACAGGATAAAGGACTGCCGTGAGAAAGAAGCAATTCTACTCTTCTTTAACAACTGCACAGACAACGGAATCCTCAACGCCATAAGTCGCCGCGAAATTACACGATTCGCCGACTTGACATCCATAGTACAAAAGTACTGTGCGATTGAAAGCGTTCGGAAAACCGAAGATAAATTCTGGGACAATCCGGCCCCGAATATAACATGAGTCCGAAACAAAAGGGCGCATTATCGCCAGGCATCCGAGCCAAATATCAAAAAACAAAAGCCCTCTACAGGGTACGGGACCGTATTGGAAGGATGGATCAATGGACCCTGTAGAATTCATAATTCAGGGAAAGCCACACCAATGCACAGCCTTAGAGCATGTTGGATACTACGGCAGGTAGCCAGAAGCGGCGAGGAGCTTTTAACTCTAGCACCCAAAGAATACCTCCCCAGTACGGTGTCGACAGTCTTCGAGACGTTCACATCAAACAATGCAAGGAAACGAATGCTCCGCAACCTCGCTGAAGTCTACCAAGTAGCAACAATAAACCCATGGAGTGACACGGCTATCACCTTTAACGCCAGTGACGAACCTAAATTCCGGACAACCTGAGCACCAGCTGCATTGGTCCTCAGTCCGATAGTGGACGGCTTCCGACTTACAAAGGTACTCATGGACGGCGGCAGCGGACTCAACCTCATCTACGAGGAAACCCTACGAAAAATGGAAATTGACTGGAGCCGCATTGAGCGAAGCAACACAACTTTTAGGGGAATAATACCAAGCCGGGAAGCGTGCTGTTCAGGAAAGATCACACTGGATGTGGTGTTCGGCACACCGGACAATTACATATGCGAGGAGGTCACGTTTCAAGTGGCCCCATTCAGCAGCGGCTACCACGCTTTGCTAGGGCGAGAAGCATTTACAATTTTCCAAGCCATACCCCATTACAGGTACATGAAGCTCAAAATGCCCGGGCCCAACGGAATCATCACTCTCGCAAGTGATCCGGACATAGCACTCCGCGCTGAAAACAAGACAGCTGCACTGGCCCTGGAGGCATTATCTGAGGCCCTAGCGGTCGAGGAGTTAACGGTGTTGCGCTCCACAATGGACAGGGACGACGTGATACTAGACAAGAGATCCAAGTCCACCTCTTTTAAACCGGCGGACGAAATAGTCAAATTCCAAGTCCATCCAACGGACCCCACAAAAACGGCCTCCATTGGGGCACAATTAAAACCTGATGTAGACGCCGCACTCAGAGATTTTCTGCGAGAAAATTGGGACATTTTCGCCTGGCACCCCTCAGATATGCCAGGAATCCCACGCAGGCTGGCCGAGCACAGCCTGAACATCATAAAAGGGTTTAAACCCGTCAAGCAGACCCTACGACGCTTTTTCAAACCTAAGAGACAAGCCATGGGAGAGGAGCTAGCAAAACTTCTGGAAGCCGGGTTCATCAGAGACATAAAACATCCGGACTGGCTAGCAAACCTGGTGATGGTACCAAAGAAGGACAAATCTTGGCGCCTATGTGTCGATTTCAAAGACCTAAACAAGGCATGTCCAAAGGACCCTTTCCCACTCCCCCGAATCGATCAAATCATCGACGCCACTGCAGGACACGACTCACTGTATTTCCTTGATGCATACTCTGGCTACCATCAAATCAAGATGGCAGAGTTAGACCATGCCGCAACGGCATTCATCACCCCGTACGGCCCATTTTGCTTCAACACGATGCCCTTCGGGCTCAAAAACACCGGTGCAACATATCAGCGCATGATTCAGACATGTCTGGCCAACCAGATCGGCAAAACAGTCAAAGCATACATAGATGACGTGGTCGTGAAAACAAAACACGTCGATACTCTAGTAGACGACTTGAGGCTCACGTTCGACAATCTTCGAACATATGACATTAAGCTCAACCCAGAGAAATTTGTTTTCGGCGTACCAGCCGGAAAGCTCCTGGGCTTCATCGTATCCGGTAGAGGAATTGAAGCAAACCCAGCCAAGATCCGAGCTCTGTCACAATTAGATACCCCAAAGGACCTCAAACAAATACAAAAACTGACAGGATGCGTGGCGGCTCTAAGCCGCTTTATCTCCCGCTTAGGAGAAAAGGCATTACCCCTCTATCGCCTCCTACGACGCACCGACCACTTCGAGTGGACGGAGGCTGCCACGGCCGGACTCGAAGAAATAAAAGCCATATTGGCAACAAATCCGGTCCTGGCCGCTCCCAACACGGGTGAACCAATGCTATTATACATCGCCGCAACCCATCAAGTTGTCAGCGCGGTGCTTGTCGTCAAACGAGAAGCGGACGGGCACAAGTTCCCCCTCCAAAAACCACTGTACTACATGTCCACTGTGCTAACTCCATGCAAGTCACGGTACCCGCATTATCAAAAGATAGCATACGCGGTGTTCATGGCATCCCGAAAGCTGCGACACTACTTTCAAGAGTGTTCCATAACAGTGGCATCCGAAGTACCCCTTAATGACATTATAAACAACCGCGACGCAACGGGCCGGATTCCCAAATGGGCCATTGAGCTCCTCCCGTTTGACATAACCTACAAGCCAAGGCGAGCTATTAAGTCGCAGGTTTTGGCCGACTTCATTGCCGAATGGACTGAAGCCGAACTCCCTAAAGAATACGGCGCATACTCCAACTAGACCATGCACTTCGACGACTCCAAAATGTTGGCGGGCCTGGGGGCTGGCGTCGTTCTGACGTCCCCAACCGGGGACACAGTCCAATACGTACTTCAGATAATGTACACGGATTCGAACAACGCAGCCGAATACGAGGCCCTTTTACATGGCCTCCGAATGGCAGTCTCCATGGGCATTCAGCGCCTAGAGGTCCGCGGGGATTCAAATCTCGCAATATCCCAAATAAATGGAGACTTCGATGCCAAGGACCTGAAAATGGCAGCTTACCGCAACGCCATCTTAAAGATGTCATCCCGGTTTGAGGGGCTCGAATTTCATCACGTAGCCCGGGAGATTAACCAAGCAGCAGACGTGTTGGCACGCATCGGCGCCAAGCGCGAGGCCGTCCCTCCCAACATCTTCCTAGAAAGGCTGTTCAAGCCATCTGTATCATGGGATGGAAAATCCGGAAACGATAGCCCGGACACAACTACACTGCCCCTCACCGAGCATCCTGACACAATTGGGGGCTACGCCAACGAAACAACACCGTCAGCCCACGAAATAATGGCAGTCATTGCCCCTTGTACAGAGCCATTCCTAGCCTACCTAACTAGGCAGGAACTTCCCGAGGACCAAAACGAGGCCCGCTGCATAGTGCGGCGATCTAAAGCCTACAAAGTCCATGAGGGAGAGGTTTACAAGAAAAGCACAACCGGAGTCCTTCAAAGGTGTATCTCCGAAGAAGAAGGACGAGACCTTTTGGTTGAAATCCATGCCGGACTCGGCGGGTACCACACCGTAGCCCAGGCCCTTGTAAGCAAGGCCTTCCGTACCGGATTTTATTGGCCAACGGCCCGGGCAGACGCTCAGGACTTAGTGCAACGATGTGTTGGTTGCCAGTTATTCGCCAACCAAAGCCACATGCCGCCTACCGCCCTACAAACTATACCCATTACCTGGCCTTTCACGGTCTGAGGGCTTGACATGGTCGGACCCCTTAAAGGAGGAACCCACAAGCAAAAATACCTACTGGTCATGGTGGACAAATTCACCAAATGGATAGAAGCCAAGCCTATAAAGACGGTCGAATCCGGACCAGTGATAGACTTCCTCTCCGGGGTTGTACACCGTTACGGTGTCCCCCACAGCATCATAACCGACAATGGCACAAACTTCACGGCCGATGAAGTCAAACTTTGGTGCAAAAACATGGGCATCAAGCTCGACTACGCTTCAGTCTATCACCCTCAAACTAACGGTCAAGTCGAATGGGCCAACGGTCTCATTATGAGCGGCATCAAACCCAGACTAGTGCAATCCCTCAAGGAATCTGACACGCACTGGGTAGAGGAGCTTGACTCCATACTCTGGGGGCTGCGGACCACGCCGAATCGCACTATCGGATTCACACCATTTTTTATGGTATACGGCGCAGAGGTGATACTGCCATGCGACATAATCCATGACTCACCTCGAGTGCGCATGTACGAAGAAAGAGAAGCCGAGCTCGATCGGCAGGACAGCTTGGACGCATTGGAAGAGGAGCACGATGTGGAAAAGGCTCGTTCCGCATTCTATCAACAGCAGGCTCGAAGATATCAAAGCAGAGAAGTACGGGCCAAAACATATAACGTTGGCGAACTAGTTCTACGCCTGCCAGACAAGAAAATGATAAATTAAAGCCCAAATGGGAGGGCCCCTTCATCATCGACCAAGTACTGACCGGTGGAGCGTACCGTTTGCGAGGCACATCGGACAACCGACTCGAGCCGAACCCATGGAATGCAGCACGCCTACGAAGGTTCTACGCCTAGCACCGGACTCCGCGTTCGTCTCCTTCCCTCGTCCCTTTGTTTATTTTTTGTTTTTATTTTTGGCAGTCCGGGATTTTGTTCCTTCTCCCTCCCCCTTTTTCTCACAAACCCTTTGGGGCTCGCATGTGCAAAATTCGCATGCACCCGACGCGCTACCTGCGCTCACAATACCTGGGGGCTTCTCTACCAAGAAGTTTATATAAAACGGGCCTCATGCCCAAAACATGTGTAATACTTCCGCATGAACCTTTTATACACCGTTATATGCATCGATATGACTTAAGTTTTGCCCAAGCTGGGTTGCCTGGCTCCTGTGCTTACCCCTACGTTCCCGTTCGTTCGGCTAGGTGGTAAAGGGAGCACCTCTGCGATTGTTACTGCCGGGTCAGCCGCATGTGTACCTCAGACTGGGTGAAGCCGAAAGCTAGCGTTCTTAAGGGAATATTCGGTCAGTGAGCTAAAAGATGATCTTTCGTATTTAATTTTTTGTCCCCAGATGCTTTTCTGCTCTTTCTGGCAGTTTGGACATGCACTTTAGGGCATGCCTCCCAGGGAAAGGAACCCCTAACGGAACTATTCTCTCTGGAAGATGTTTCTTACTAACCATGTAATATAACATAACTAGTTGGGCACTTGTCTGCAAAAGCACTTATGACCCCTACGCCTTGTCTCCATGCATGCCCCAGTTCTTACATAACCAAGAGGGTATTCGGACACACTCCGGACTATAGGGTCCAGAGGTCGAAGCGAAAAGGTCCGCAATGACAAACGATCTACAATCCGGCTAGAGGACATTTTTATGTCATTTTTACATAGTCAATCCGACTCGGCATATTCTTCTTCAATGCCATCTAACAGGCGGTCTAATTTACAGTCCTGTTGGGAATACTTTGCAGCCAGCTCCACCTGGCCATAGGCCAAGCTGACCGGGATCTCCTTTCCGTCCGGACCTATAGGGCCGACCTCGGCCATGTGGTTTGGGTCAGCCTTCGTGTACCGAGTCTTCACCATGGCCCAGGCCTCCCTGGCACCTTGACGGCAAGCCGATATCTTCCATAACCGGAAGCGCTGCCGCACTCCCTCCAGCTTCTTGTCAAGCTCCTAAAGGCCTTCGGGCACGGAGAGGGATGGCCACATAGCCTGGACGACGCCTCGCATTGCCTGCCAAACTCGCTCGTGTAGTTGCAACAGCTCGGGAAGAAGGTCTCCCGATGAACCGGGCATTTCCTCCGCCGGACGACCCGTCAGTAGACCTACAGACATAGCTCTGTCAATCGACTTCCTCGCCAAATTCTTTTTTCGAAGATTCTCTCAAGCACTTACTAAAAATGCCGCGTCGAAGTCGCCGATTCTCCTTCATGGCAGAAGACAGCTGAATGCGAACGTCTTTCAGTTCCTCGCCTAGCTAGGTATTGGCGTCTTGAAGCTTGTTCTTCTCTTGCCTCACCCTCGTCAGCACGTTCTCGGCAGCCTTTAGTTGGCGTAGGAGTTGTTGCTGGTCCTGATTTACTCCGGCCTCATCTGCATTATTATGGTCAGGGTTGCATGCCTGCCACATTTCACAACGGAGGTACCTTTAGAAGCACATATTACCTGCGGGCGTCCCCTTGACATTCTCTGAAGTGGCCAATGCAGCCTCGAGCTGAGCCTTGCACTCTTCGAGCTCCTAGGACAATTGCGTGTTCTTCTTTGTAAGACACTGCATAGCACATGATCCTTCAAACAGTTATCTTCACTGTTTCAAGTCTCGGGGGATACTGACATATATAACCTTCAATTCTACCCACCTGTATGTCTTTCACATACTGCTCCGTGGCTCTGGCTAGACCATTTTGAGCAGCACGGAGATACGCATCTCCTGTATTAAAGGCGTCCAACGCCTCTGGGGAGAAACAGGCGTCACGAAGAACAGTCCGGCGACACCTGTGGTTTAGGGCACTCTCCATCTCTAAATTGGTGGCAGATAGCCCGTCGGCACCCTCTGTCGGAGGAGTGCCCGAGGCGCGTCCCGTGTCCGCCTCCGCTTCCGGACCCGGCCTCGAACCTTGGCCGGCGGACATAGTCCGGCGGGCTCTCTTCTTTCTAAGAAAATCATGAGCATTAGTAAGACTCAAGGGCATAAACCCTAAGCGTTAAATCTGCACACCATACCGTTGCACCGGAATCTCGATCTGGTCCGCACTTCTTTTTGGCCCGCCTGGTTTCAGCGGCCCTTGTTGGCTGCCCACCGTGGGCTCGGCCTTCCGCCTCAAGGATTTACCCTGCGAAATGCTGTTAGTGCACGACATGCAAGATAAAGCATGAGAATACTGGGACTTCGGTCTTAGTTACCTTGGAGGCTGGAAGTAGTCCGGGGTAGTCGGCCGTGATGGCCACTAAGGAGTTATCCTTGCTCAATTGATGAAATACTCCATCAACCAACTCCACGCATAAGTCCGGATCTTCTTGGGAGTCTGGATCGAGGGACTGTTCTGGATCCTCAGGTTGTGGAGCAGAGCTGTTTATTTCCTTCACAGCCTGGCGCAAGTCCTGCGTTTAAACATTACTAGTCTAACTACTCAACTACGGGAATTTCAAAAACGGATAGGCAAGTGAAAGTGTCCGCTCACCCAACTAGGAGGATTGTACATAGAGAATCCGCCTTCCGGGTTGACGCGGAGGAATTCTTCCTCCCCCCCCCTTGTACAAAGTGGATAAGATTCTCGTTAAAGTGGCGTCCGAATCTGGCCCCTTGCGACCGCACCGGGTAGCATCATCCTCCCCATTGAAATCCCACATGGGGTGGCCTCTGTATTGAAGCGGCTGCACCCCTCGCGTGATGCATATGGCCATGACCTTGATCATGGTCAGTCCAGAATGAGCCAGCAACCTTATCCGGCTCATCAGGTACATGATGTCCCTGTCAGCTTCCCTCTGAGGGTTCCGTGGGCGCCAACTCAGGCGCTTCTTCAACGGGGCATTATTGAACTCGGGGAGGCCGATCCGTACAGGGTCTGGCAGGGGGACGTCATCTATATAAAACCATTCCGAGGGCCAGTCTTCGGACGCCCTCTTTGGGGTGTCGGGTAGATATCCGGTCCCGGCGATGCGCCATAGCTCGGCTCCGCCCACTTGATAAATAGACCCCTCCTGAGAACGAGGCACAAGGCAAAACAACCTCTTCCACAACGCGAAATGGGCCTCAATGCCCAAGAACAGCTCGCAGAGGGCCACGAAGCCCACAATGTGCAGAATGGAGGCGGACATGAGGTTGTGTAGCTGGAGGCCGTAGAACTCCAACAACCCTTGAAGAAACAGATGAATTGGAAATCCGAGTCCTCTCATTAAATAAGGGACTAGACATACCCACTCTCCTCGAGAGGGATTGGGGACGCTCTCCGCTTGCTCTCCGCCGTTATAGGTAGCAATCCCAGCTCGAACTGGGACCATATATGCTGGGGGGAGAAGCCCCTTGGACTGAAGCACTACTAGCTTGCTATGCGGGACGGAACACCGCCCCCAATCTCTGGGCTGAGAGCTGGATGGGCGAGAGGAGGAGCTGCACCGACCGGCCATGGTGGAATGGATCTCTGTCGAAGGTACTCTGATGAAATCTCGCGGAGGGAAGATGGTGTGCATTGGATCTAAATCCCTGTCTCTTTTATGGGCGGTTAATTAACGCAACCAGGGGGGTAACTAAAAAAATCCCCTGGCTTTTCGCATTCGTTTGACACGTGGAAGATGGCCATTATGGGGCATAGAAGCAGAGGAGGGCAACACGCACTAGAAGCCAGACACTATTCGATGGATACAGAGAATTTGCAGGAGAACCCGCATTGCAATGACGAAGACAACTTGCGCGCCAGACTCGTTGTCATTGAAGCCTAGTTCGGGGGCTACTGAGGGAGTCCTGGATTAGGGGGTGTACGGATGGCCGGACTATGACCTTCGGCCGGACTCCTGGACTATGAAGATACAAGATCGAAGACTCCGTCCCGTGTTCGGATGGGACTTTCCTTGGCGTGGAAGGCAAGCTTGGAGATACGATATGAAGATCTCGTCCCATTGTAACCGACTCTGTGTAACCCTAGCCCTCTCCGGTGTCTATATAAACCGGAGAGTTTTAGTCCGTAGGACGAACAACAATCATACCATAGGCTAGATTCTAGGGTTTAGCCACTCCGATCTCGTGGTAGATCTACTCTTGTACTACCCATATCATCAATATTAATCAAGCAGGAGTAGGGTTTTACCTCCATCGAGAGGGCCTGAACCTGGGTAAAAACATCGTGTCCCTTGTCTCCTGTTACCATCCGCCTAGACGCACAGTTCGGGACCCCCTACCCGAGATCCGCCGGTTTTGACACCGACACTTACGTTCCGCTATATCGGCTAAGGTAGCGCTGGGAGAACTACTGCGATTGTGCCCCAGTTGAGCTGGGTTAACACCTCAGTAGAGAAAGCTAAAACTGACCGTCTTGATAGGGCGAGAGCCGGTCGCTGTTCGAGAGGTTTTTCGAGTCCTTAAAAACTTATGCCGCTTAGAGCGAGGAGCTGGCTTTGTCCGGCCTAGGCGTGGATAGCGCCCCGAACTTGGTCTTCCGAATACTAGGGGCTTCGCTGAAATTTAAAATTATAGAATTCTATGGCTAAGTGAGAGTGATAAAGCATTATAAGTCCGATTGCCTTGTTCGTTGTGCTGAACGCCTCCCTCGAAGGACCCAAAAATGGGAACAAGAGCGCTCAGGTTTATCCCGAACACCCCAGCACTCGTGGCATGGGGGCAGAAGCCGACGACTTGCATCTCTCAGATTTAATAAATAGCCGCACAGGAGGTAATATTTTAAATTCAAAAAGCGTTGCTTAGCGCATATGAACATGTTTTCAGTGCACAGGATAAAAACACGAGCGAGTCTACTAAAAAATTAAATCCTTGGAACATTCGTTCGCCACAAGGCGGGCACCCTTTAGGACACCCTCATAGTACATCTCGGGCCTGCGATGCTCCTTCCCCTCCGGTGGTCCCTCCCTCACCAGCTTCTCAGCATCCAGCTTTCCCCAGTGCACTTTGGCACGGGCAAGGGCCCTACGGGCGCCTTCGATGCATACAGAGCGTTGATGACTTCAAGCCTCAGATAGGCATCCACCAGCCGCCTCACCAGCCCGAAGTAGCTCTCAGGCAGGACCTCCCCAGGCCATAGCCGGCCTATATGACCCTTCATGGCCTGTTCGGCCACCTTATGGAGCTCAACCAGCTGCTTCAGCTGGTCGCTCAAGGGCACCGGGCGTCCGGCCTCAGCATACTGGGACCAGAACACATTCTCCGTCGAGCTCCCTTCTTTGGCTCGGTAGAATGCGGCAGCGTCGGACACACTGCGGGGCAGATCTGCGAATGCTCCTGGAGAGCTCCGGATTCGGGTAAGTAACACGTAATTCACTTTCACATGCTTGCTTTGCATAAAGAATGCCTTACCCGCCGCTATCTTTTTCATTGCCTCAATCTCTTGGAGGGCTTTTTGGGCTTCGGCTTTGGCAGATTTGGCACTTTTAAGTGCCGAGGCAAGCTCGGACTCTCGCGTCTTTGAGTCAAGCTCTAAACTCTCGTGTTTCTTCACGAGAGCATCGAGCTCTTGCCGCACCTCCGCCACCCGCGCCTCTTGTTTCTCACGCTCGGTGCGCTCCATGGCCGCATTGTCTTCGGCCTTGGACATCGCTTCCTTCAGGGTCACCACCTCGGTTGCGGCCCCTGTAACATTCACGTTGGTCCTGTCACTATTTGAGACCATGTATTTTTATATACCCTTGCACAAGGTACTACCTACCTTCCTTGTCCTCGAGCTGCTTCTTGGCAAGGCCGAGCTCGTTCTCGGACCGCTCGAGGCTCTGCTTCAATGCATCGACCTCCGCAGTCAGTGCGGCAGAGGTCAGCAGCGCAACCTGCAATCCCATATTGACATATTTATGTTAGACTCCTGCGTATATCTTTTTAGATCCTCAGTCCGGCTTTTCTTTCCGAACACCAAACTGAGCATCAGGGGCTACTGTCTATGCGGTAACATTTTTACATGTTTTAAATACATACCTCGAAGCCTGTTAGAAGGCTGGCACAGGCTTCTGTCAGCCCGCTCTTGGCGGACCGAACCTTCTCGATCACCGCACTCATAACAGTGCGGTGCTCCTCGTCGATGGAGGCGCTGTTAAGCACCTCCAGCAAATTGTCCGGCGCCTCCGGTTGGATGGAGGCCGCCGGCGTCGTAGGCTTGCCCTTCTTGCGAAGGGGCCGCCTGCCAGACTCCGGAACCACTGAAGGTTCCGGTGCGGTGTTCGGCCCAGGGCCGGACTTAGATCCTCCCGGGGTTTTATCCCCTTCGGGCCTGGAGTCCGGGAGGTCGCCTTGCTGCGCCTCTAGGACCACCTCCTCCTGGCTCAGCCCCTTTTGGGACTCCGCCTCGGCTTCATCTGTAGGACGGGGGGAGGAAGCCGTCGGGAGTGAAAGACTATTCATATCCGACGAGTCCAGGGAGCCGCTCGACGAATCGTCGAGCTGAGCCTTGGGCGGACTGCATGATTATATTCGGCGTAAGAAGGTACTGTGCAATAAAGGAATACCATGAGTTATTCTGGTATCCGGATACTTACGATTTTGCCAGGGGCTTGGCCCTGGTTGGCCACTCCTCTCCTCCGTCTTCGGCGTCGGAGGCGTAGTCCGGAAGAAGGGTCTTCCCCTTCTTGGACCCTGTGGCCTCCCCAGTTGGGGCGGCCTTCCTGTTTCTTTCCTCCCCCCATTAGAGGGGGAGAGGCTTCTTCTTCCTCCTCCTCGGCTTCAAAGGAGGAGTGCGCTTCGGGGTCGTCGGGCGATGAGTCCGACACCACCAGGCGCCGGGAGCTCCTTCGAATTCCCGTGGCCTTCTTCTTGGCCTTCTTCTCCGGCACCACGTGAGGTGCCGGAACCAGCAGCTTGGCCAAGCGAGCGTCTGCTGGGTCTTCGGGCAAAGGAGCCGGACAGTCGATTTGTCTGGACTTCTTCTGCCAGTCCTGTTAAAGGAATGGGAGCTTAGATCCCGCATAGAGTTAAACTATGAAAAACAAGTACCCTGTAATGGGTAAACTAAGCTTACCGCGCTGGCTTGGCGCTTTGCGCAGAATCCACGATCCTCGGTAGTGGGAGGGTGAACCTCGGAGCTCTTAAAAAGAACCTTCCAGGCATCTTCGTGCGTTGTGTCAAAGAGCCTGGACAGAGTTTGGTGCTAGGCCGGGTCGAATTCCCACAGATTAAAAGCCCGCCGTTGACACGGGAGGATCCAGCAGAAGAGCATGACCTGGACTATGTTGACGAGTTTAACCTTCTTGTCCATCAGGTTCTGGACGCAGGTTTGGAGTCCGGTCGCCTCTTCCTGATTGCCCCACGACAGGCCCGTCTGTTTCCATGACGTGAGCCGTGTGGGGATGCCAGATCGGAACTCGGGGGCCGCTGCCCATTCAGGGTCACGCGGCTCAGTGATGTAGAACCACCCCGATTGCCACCCTTTGATGGTTTCCACAAAGGAGCCCTCGAGCCATGTGACGTTGGCCATCTTGCCCACCATGGCGCCTCCGCACTCCGCTTGTCAGCCGCCCACAACCTTCGGCTTGACATTGAAGGTCTTCAGCCATAAGCCGAAGTGGGGCTGGATGTGGAGGAAGACCTCACACACGACAATAAACGCCGAGATGTTGAGGATGAAGTTCGGGGCCAGATCGTGGAAATCCAGGCCGTAGTAGAACATGAGCCCCCGGACAAATGGGTGAAGTGGAAAGCCCAGTCCGTGGAGGAAATGGGGGAGAAACACGACCCTCTCATGGGGCCTAGGGGTGGGGATGAGCTGCCCCTCATCTGGGAGCCGGTGCGCGATGTCGTTGGACAAGTATCCGGCTTTCCTCAGCTTTTTGATTTGCCCCTCCGTAACGGAGGAGGCCATCCACTTGCCTCCCGCTCCGGACATGATTGGAGAAGGTTGAGGTGGGAAGTGCGGGCTTGGGCACTGGAGCTCGAGTGCGCAGGAGTGGATAAGCGAAGGAGGAGGAAGGCGTAGATGGAAAGGGTGGATTCTTATCCCCTTATATGGGCGACCGAAACTATGTGCCCCCACCAGCCTAGTAAAACTCGTTTATCTCCGAAGCGCCGCGATTAATGGCGCGGTTGGGTTACCCACGCCCGTATTGATGAGAATCCCGGAATAAGGGGACACGATCTCTGCTTCGACAAGACGTGCCAAGGAATCCGTCTCGCTAAACGTGCTGAGGTGGGACAGTAAAACGATTCGAATAAAGGCTTGGCTGTGGCATGATGTCACGCTACGGAATACGTCAGCGGATTTCATTTGTGCGAATATTATTCTCTCTACAGTGGTATGTGGAAACTATTTTGCAGAGCCGGACACTATCCTTGTGTTCAACATCTTCTATGAAGTATTCGGAGGGGGAACCCGCCTTGCAATGCCGAAGACAATTTGCGCGCCGGACTCGTTGTCATTGAAGCCTGGTTCAGGGGCTACTGAGGGAGTCCTGGATTAGGGGGTGTCCGGATGGCCGGACTATGACCTTTGGCCGGACTCCCGGACTATGAAGATACAAGATTGAAGACTTCGTCCCGTGTCCGGATGGGACTTTCCTTGGCGTGGAAGGCAAGCTTGGCGATACGATATGTAGATCTCCTCCCATTGTAACCGACTCTGTGTAACCATAGCCCTCTCCGATGTCTATATAAACCGGAGAGTTTTAGTCCGTAGGACGAACAACAATCATACCACAGGCTAGCTTCTAGGGTTTAGCCTCTCTGATCTCGTGGTAGATCTACTCTTGTACTACCCATATCATCAATATTAATCAAGCAGGAGTAGGGTTTTACCTCCATCGAGAGGGCCCGAACCTGGGTAAAAACATTGTGTCCCTTGTCTCCTTTTACCATCCGCCTAGACGCATAGTTCGGGACCCCCTACCCGAGATCCACCAGTTTTGACACCGACAGATGGCCTCCTCCGCTAGAGAGGAGGACATTGCAAAGCTCGGGGAGGCCAGATATTTGACCGTCGATGTCAAGCACAGGCTTCCCGCCCCTGAGCAGATCATCCTCACTCCCGAATCCAACGGGAGTGTCGTATTCGTCTCTCACTTCCTCCGAGGCTTGGTCTTGACTCTTGATCCCTTCGTGAGGGGGCTCATGTTCTATTACGGGTTAGATTTCCACAATCTAGCCCCGGATTCCATCCTCCACATCTCGTCGTTTATCCTCGTGTGTGAAGCCTTCCTCCACATCACCCCACACTTCGGCCTATGGCTCAAGACCTTCAATGTGAAGCCGAAGGTGATTGATGGGTGACAGGCGGAGTGCGGAGGGGCCTCAATAAGCAGAAACGCCGATGTTCCATGGCTAGAGGTTTCCTTCCCGAAGGTGTCCGATCTATGACAACAGAGGTGGTTCTACGTCACAGCTCCCCGAGGCACAACGTGGGTGGCTGCCCCTGCCTTCCGCTTGGGTCCTCCTCCTCAACTAGCGTCGTGGACCAAAGTGGGACTGGATTGGGGGCCTGCTAATGATGTACCAACATTGCAGAGCCGTATTCGGGAGCTTCTTGAGGGGGATATCGATCTTGTCAAAATCATTCAGGTAATGCTAGTTCGACGGATCCCGCCGTGCAAACGTCAGCCTCTTCGGATGTGGGAGTTCAATCCGGAAGGTCCGCGAACCATTGAGCACTTCTTCGGCGTGACACTCAAAGGGATGTATAAGTTATTCTTCAGACCACAAGTAAGGTGTCCGGACACCACCGAGGATGCGGGCCTGAGCTACCACCGCCCAGATACCCAAGTAAGTAACCCTGTACCCAAACACTTTGTTTATGTTTAATACACCACTATTCTGAAAACTTGTCCGCGACCAGGATTGGCTCAACAAGGCGGAGAGGATCAGGTGTTCGGCCCCACTTCTCGAAGGCTCGCCTAGTCCTGCAATAGCCAGGCTGTTTAGATGCGCATTAAGCCAAGTGCCCTCGGGGAAAGGGGAAGAGAAGAATAGAGAAGCCGAACTCCACACATTGCTCATCCAAACTAGGGGAATTTTTTCTGCCTCCATGAAGGAGGATAACCGGGGAGGTTTTTCCAAGGTTCCCTCCCCGCGCGGGAAGAAGAGGGCTGCCTCCGAAGATTTGGAGACGGAGGTGCCTAAGCAAGGGAAGAGAGCTTCACCAGGGGGCCCTGCCTCGAAGGGCGTCCTCACCGCATCTTGCCCGCCAACGGGCCAGCCCTCCACCGAGCTGTAAGTAAATAAACAAGAAGCTATTGCTTTTTCCTTTGAGAACAATAACTAGGATCTGTTTTTGCAGTCCGGCTAGTAGCTCGTCTCAACAGTGTTCGTCTTCAGGGGATATTCTTCCGGAGATGATGGAGAGTGAAACCCCACCTGCCTTTCCACCCCATGGGGCAGACGACCCTGAGGAATCGTCACGGAGGAGTCCGGATCCGCTGAAGCCGGAAGCTGACACTTCAACCGCCTAGAGCCTGGCACGTTCGGCTCCCTTGTAGGGCAATGAGAATGTTCCGGAACAGTCTGGTGCCCGGTCGAGCATGCTGACGGGCCTCCTGGAGTAAGCTGCTCTCTCAGAGGGTCACCGTACGCTAATGGGTACGGTGTTGGAGAAGATTTCATCCGCCACAAGCTGGTTAAATGAAGCTTTTGGAAGTTTGCTCAAAGGCTTTGAGGTACGTGATAAAATACGTAATTTTTGATTGTTCCGCATGCGCTAGGTGTGCTCCATATAGCTAGTAGCCCCTGAGACTGTGGTTGCCCGCCCTAGGCGGCAAATGGAGGATCACACTCTTAGGTAATGATCGCACTTCATTCATGCGCCGGTGGCTAAGGGACCGGCGATAGACCGGAACTCTGAATTCGCCGAACTGAGGCGACAGATTGATGTGGTGGATACGGACATCACGCTTGTAAACAAGCGGTTTGACGAATCACAGAGTATGCGCTTGTTTTTTTCTCATTTTCTTTTAGGAAATATGAAGAGGATTGTAATATTAATTATGGTATGATGTTACTGCAGGCGGGGCTGCTGCCATTGAAGCCCTGAGGGCGGAACTTGCCCTAGCCAAGGTACGAGCCTGGGCTAGCAATGCGGCTGCCCTAAAGGTGGCCGAAGACTTGAGAGCCGAACAAGCTGCTCATCACCGAAGCAAAGAAAAGATAGCCGAGATGGCTGTGGAGCTAAGGGACGCCGCGGGCCGGTATGAGCTTCTCGCGAAGGAGAATCAGGCAAAGTCGGCTGACCTGAAAAAGGTGCTGGATTCGGCGAAGGAGACGCGCTTTGAAATTAGAGACACGCGGGAGGAACTTCGACAAGCCGGAGAAATCGCGGCTGGAAACCCCTATTTGCTGCGGATGAAGTTCTTAGATCCAAAGTATGCTCCTTTGGATCAACTTTGGAGCGCTGCAGATGAGTATGCAGACTTGCTGAAAAGTGCGGCTGATGCAACGAAGTTATTCAAGGATCATAAAGATAATGAAATAGAAAGGCTATTCTGGTCGCAATTTAGCGCTCCAACATGCTCATTGCCATTGAGTGAGAAGATGGCCGCTATAGCCGAGCTCCATAGGTTTTCCGATCTTGCAATGAGGTCTGTAATAGACCATCTGTGGCCGAAGGGACCGAGGCGGGACAGTTACTTTGGCTTGGTGCAGCAACTATTTGGCGCCAGATCACGGATTGATGCTGTGAAGAGGTCGGCGTTCATAGAGGGTGCGCGGATGGCTCTTGCCCGTGTTAAGACATATTGGGCAGATATGGAAGCCACCAGCATTGCCACCCAAAGTCCGCCAGGGAGCCAGGACCCAGCCGAGCACTATTTTGAGCAGGTCATAGAAGGTGCCCATATAATAGAGGCTCAGTGCTCGAAGGATGTCATGTTCGAGTGACAAGTCTATTGATTGTAAACAATTATGTGTTAATTATAGAGGCTGTTTTTATACTTTTGCCTGGAAGTGCTACAATGTCTCCTGTGTGGTTGTTTATGTATGCATATAACATGAAAGTTAGCAGTCGTTGGCTTTAGCCCCCACGCATATAATGCGGGGGTGTTCGAAAAAATATCCGTAATCACACTTGATCCAACGTCTTGGTCCATTAAGGAGGTGATTGCACGTCGAACCAGGCAACCGGACTATATAGCTGTAACACTTTCACTTAGCCATAGGAGTTTAAAGGTGGGGCTACTATGTAGCCCTTGGTACTTCCGCGTGCATCCGGATATGGTGCGCGCATGTACTTGACCGGGAAACCGGTCCTTTGTTGATGCAGAGGAATCCAAAAGATTCTGATGAGTCCTCGAGTGGTTGACCAGTCTCTCGCTGTATCATGATAGTCAGTTTTCGGCTTTCTCTACTAAGGTGCTCATCCGAAATATCCAGGGCACAATCGCAGTAGTTCTACTTTGGCCGCCTTACCGATAGAACGGAACGTAAGGCGGCAAACCCAGGAGCTGGGCTAACCCAATATTTGACCAAAGACATGATTCGGAGCTGATGCATGTAAGGACAAACTCGTGATGCCGAACACTCCCGAAGGTATTCAGACTTTATAACATATACTGGACTGAGTAACACCCTTGACCCTGTATTTCTAGGTACATGCATTGACCTGTCGTGGCGAAAAGCCTATTACGCCAGTGTCCCTTGTGGGTGTATGGAATACCATGGGATCTCAAGCAACAAAAGACAGCAAAGAAGGTTTACACAAGGGCTTAATATAAAGAGAAACCTTTGAGCGGGGCCCTGCTGCACGTCTGTGCCTTTGTATTCGTTGTGCCGTATCCTAGAAGGGTGTCGCACGAGTAGTGTCTGTAAAAACGAAAAACTCATATAGAAGAGTAAGCGTGCGTGAAGTTGGTTATTCTCAATGGATATTAGAAATATGAGATAGTGGCCTATTGAGAAGGTGAGCTGAATTGTGGGCTTTATTCTGTGTTGACAGCCCCTAGTACCATTTATGGGGATATATGTATAGCACCCAGCTCAGGTTTATCCGGGATGTTGTTGATGGTGGTGCACCAGACTCGTCTAACCGTGTCCGTGGTCTTAACGACCGATCATGCGTTCTGGTGGGAGAGGCCGCTTAGTGTCCGGCTACAGGAGCTGCCGCATACTACTCTCTGTTTCCATTAACCGTTATGACGCCACGTGGATGGGCATCTTGAGTTTAAGGCAGGCGTAGTTCGGGATTGCGTTAAAGCAAGCGAAGGCTGTTCTTCCGAGTAACGCATGATAACCGCTGCTGAAGGGAGCAATATCGAAGAGTAATTCCTCGCTTCTGAAGTTGTCGGGAGAACCGAATGTCACTTCTAATATGAGGGAGCCCCAGCAACGGGCCTCAATGCCTGGTATCACTCTGTTAAATGTGGTGTTACTTGGGCTTATTCTGGATGGGTTTATCCCCATCTTGCAGACGGTGTCCTGATATATCAGATTAAGACTACTGCCACCGTCCATTAGGACTCGAGTGAGATGGTATCCATCAATTATTGGGTCGAGCACCAAGGCAGCTGATCTTCCGTGCCGGATACTGGCCGGGTGGTCCCTGTGATCGAAAGTGATTGGACAGGCCGCCCAGGGGTTGAATTTGGGGGCAACGAACTCTATGTGAGTTGCGTGGACCATGTTTACTGTTTTGACTCCTGGTGGGAACTTTTTCTGTCCCCGAGTGTTCGGCTTGCGAGGCTCATCCTCGTCTTCACTTGGCGTTTCCCGTCCCTTGTGTTCTGCATTTAACTTGCCAGCCTGCTTGAGGACCCAACATTCTCTGTGAGTATGGTTTGCAGGTTTTTCGGGGGTGCCATGTATTTGGCACAATTTGTCCAGGACTTTATTCAAGCCAGACGGTCCCTCTTTGCTGCCTTTAGATGACTTCTTTCTTTGACCGGGTCGAGAGCCCCTGAATCCGGCGTTGACCGCCATGTTATCCGGACTATCTTCATTGTTCCGGCGCTTATTCTTGTTGCGTCGTGGCTTCCCATTGCCATCTCGAATTTCGGATGTGCCTGGGTCGCTGGTGCCTCTACGGGCCAACCAGGTGTCCTCGCCCGCACAAAAGTGGGTCATAAGGCTTGTTAAGGACGCCATCGTCCTTGGCTTTTCTTGGCCGAGGTGTCTGGCTAGCCACTCGTCCCAAATACTGTGTTTAAAGGCCGCTAGAGCTTTGGCATTCAGACAGTCGACAATTTGATTCTTCTTAGTAAGAAATCTGTTCCAAAGCTTGCGGGCTGACTCTTCGGGTTGTTGTATTATGTGACTTAAATCGTCTACATCCGGAGGTCAGACATAGGTCCCTTGAAAATTGGCCCTGAAAGCATCCTCAAGTTCCTCCCAACTTCCAATTGAGTTTTCGGGGAGGCTTTTCAACCAATGTTGCGCTGGTCCTTTCAACTTGAGGGAAGGTATTTGATGGCGTGGAGGTCGTCCCCACGAGCCATATGTATGTGAAGGATAAAATCCTCAATCCAGACCCCCGGGTCTGTAGTTCTTATGTATGCCTCTATGTTCACGGGTTTGAATCCCTATGGAAATTCGTGATCGAGCACCTCATCGGTGAAGCACAGAGGGTGTGCAGCCCCCTGTATCTGGGCATGTCATGGCATACTGTCGGCTGTTTTTGTGTCCGGTGTTGATTCTGAACTGGTATTTGATCAGTATTATTGTTTTGGTGACTGTAATCCTGCGTCGGAGCGTGTCCTATGGATCCATAGATGGACCTGGTCGCACCGGCCTTTTTGTCTAGGAGCTCACGTAAATCATGTGCGGCATTAGTGGCTGCTCTATCGCGGCCATGAAGTGGTTTGTCCGGCCTATTGGCCGTATTGTTTTTTGGCGGAATGGGCTCTGCAGCCTCATCGTCAAATTCGAGCAGCATCTTGCGTTTTGGGTAGCTCTTTGTGTGGCGATCATCGCCATATTTTCCTTCAGTGTCTAGAACCTTATTCCATCTTCGGTTGAGCGTATCCTGCGCGGCTTTAAGCCTTTGCTTCTGCTTCTTGAGGATCCTCGCCGTGGCTATGAGCCTTCTGTGGAGGTTATCTTGTTCCAAATATTTTTCCGGGATGATGAAAGCATCATCAACCGGACTGTCCTCCTCTCCGGAGGTAGTTTGATTAGTCCGGCCCTCGGGATCGCTATGATTGGGCATCTGTTTAGCGTGGCCTGGCTCTTCTTGCACCATCACTGGGCTCGTATTGTTGCCTTTGGAGTTAACCGGAGTGTCGTCTTTTCTTGTGCTGTTATTGCTATTTTTACTGTGACTGGACTTAGAGTGGCGCCTGCGCCGTTCTTTTGGCTTTTATCCAAGGGGTTTATCCTCCGTTGTGTCCTTTTGGTCACCGTTGTCCTCCTTAGGCATGTTCACCATGTAGATGTCATATGATGAAGTGGCAGTCCAGCGCCCCGTGGGCGGTGGTTCCGGATTGTCCCGTGGATCGACGTCCATACCGTCGATGTCGTCGGAGTTGAAATCAAGCATGTCTGTTAGGTCATCGACAGGTGCTATGAAGTGGGTGGTGGGTGGGGTGCGATTTTTTCATCATCCGTATCCCACATGGGCCGGACATAGTTTGGCCAAGAGTCTCTTGATAAAGAGAGAGACTTTAACGAATTTAGCAAATCGCCAAACGGGGAGTGCTGAAAGATATCCGCGGAGGTGAACTCCATTATGGAAGCCCAATCGGACTGGATTTGCCTGGACGCTCGCCGTTCGGAGCCCACGCCCGGACACAGGTACAAGGGTCCGGTGACGCAGATCCCCTTAACGGTGGAGTCTGTGTTTGTCTCTACCACCGAAGAGTATGCGACCTTCATGTCAAGGTCCATCCACCCATCCTCGATCGACGTGACCTGCCCCGGATTTAGGTCTGGAGCGGTTGCAGGGGCGACATCCGAAATACTATCCGATAGCGGCTTTAAGCCCTGCTCATCGTGACTGTTCGGCGCTCCTGATGCAGGCCCGAATCCGTCGAAGATCAAGTCTCCACAAATATCGGCCGTGTAATTCAAGTTTCCAAACCTGACCTGATGGCCAGGGGTGTAGCCGTCGATCTGCTCTAGATGGCAAGCGAATTGGCCCGCAGTGCGAAGCTGCCGAACATGAAAATCTGTGCGGGAAGAAAAGTCTCACCCGGGACTGTGTTGTTGAAGGTTGAGGGAGCCATCGAGCCTTACAACGACGACACAGAGGAACTCTAAATGAAAGCACCAATGTCGGTGTCAAAACCGGCGGATCTCGGGTAGGGGGTCCCGAACTGTGCGTCTAAGGCTAATGGTAACAGGAGACTGGGGACATGATGTTTACCCAGGTCCGGGCCCTCTCGATGGAGGTAATACCCTACTTCCTTCTTGATTGATCTTGATGATATGAGTATTACAAGAGATGATCTACCACGAGATCGTAGAGGCTAAACCCTAGAAGCTAGCCTACGGTATGATCGTTGTTGTCCAACGGACTAAACCCTCCAGTTTATATAGACACTGGAGGGGGCTAGGGTTACACAAAGTCGGTTATCGAGAAGGAGATCTATCATCCGGATAGCCAAGCTTGCCTTCCATGCAAAGGAGAGTCCCATCCGAACACGGGACGAAGTCTTTAATCTTGTATGTTCATAGTCCAACAGTCCGACCAAAGTATATAGTCCGACTGTACGGATACCCCCTTATCCAGGACTCCCTCAATCGGTCTAGTGTCAGATGACACAGTTGCATCATACCAGTGGCTTCTTCTTGTATTTTTGGAGGCAATGTCCCAGAAGGCACCCATTTGAGCAATCACCGATGGGGACGGTTCAATGGCTAAAGCAATAGCTACTGTCTGGACTGGAACAGATCATCGTTTGTGCATGTGGCATATCCAGGAGAATATGGTGATGGACCTCCGCAAGAAAAATCTTGAGGAATTTAGGGAATTCATTTGCCGTCGTTGGGATGTTGATGAGTTTGAGAAAAGATGGGATGTCATGCCCAATATGCGATACTATCCTAAAGAGACTCGAAGGCCCCCCCAAGGACAGACCTGCATATTGATACGCTTTAGCAAGGTGGATATCATTACATCAACATTACATAATAGATATGGATACATACATAAGGCATACAATGCCACACAAATACAACATCATCTTACATAAGAGCACCATCCGACTACGGATGAAACACAAACAGAAACTCAAACGACATCCACCCTGCTAGCCCAGGCTGCCAACCTGGAACCTATCCCCTGATCGAAGAAGAAGCAGAAGAACTCAAGACAACAAGCATCGCTCTCGCGTCATGATCATCGCATAACCTGTACCTGCAACTGTTGTTGTAGTAATCTGTGAGCCACGAGGACTCAGCAATCCCATTACCATGGGTATCAAGACTAACAAAGCTTAATGGGAAAGGAAGGGGTAAAGTGGTGAGGTTGCAGCAGCGTCTAAGCATATATGGTGGCTAACATACGCAAATAAGAGCAAGAAGAGAGCAAACGGAACGGTCATGAAGCTAGCAATGATCAAGAAGTGATCCTGAACTCCTACTTACGTCAAACATAACCCAAAACCGTGTTCACTTCCCGGACTCCACCGAAAAGAGACGATCACGACTACACACGCGGTTGATGCGTTTTAATTCGTATCTGGTGTCAAGTTATCTACAACCAGACATTAACAAATTCCCATATGCCACATAACCGCGGGCACGGCTTTCAAAAGTTTATACCCTGCAGGGGTGTCCCAACTTAGCCCATAATAAGCTCTCGCGATCAACGAAGGATATACCTTCTCCCAGGAAGACCCGATCAGACTCGGAATCCCGGTTTACAAGACATTTCGACAATGGTAAAACACGTCCAGCAAGACCGCCCGATGCGCCGACAATCTCGATAGCACATATCTCGTTCTCAGGGCAACACCGGATGAACACTATGTACAATTAAAACCAGCCCTCAAGTTTCCCCGAGGTGGCGCTGCAAGTGGCTCTGGTTCGGACCAACACTCAGACAAGCATTTGCCCGGGGGGGCTAAAATAAAGATGACCCTCGGGTTGGCCGACCCAAGGGAAGGGTATAGGTGGTGGTGAGGCAAATGGTAAAACCAAGGTTGGGCCTTGCTGGAGGAGTTTTATTCAAAGCAAACTGTCAAGGGGGTCCCATAAATCACCCAACCGCGTAAGGAACGCAAAATCCGGGAACATAACACCTGTATGACGGAAACTTGGGCGGCAAGAGTGGAACAAAGCACCAGGCATAAGGCCGAGTCTTCCACCCTTTACCAAGTATATAGATGCATTAATTAAATAAGAGATATTGTGATATCCCAACATAATCCTGTCCACCATGGAGCAATCTTCAACTTCACCTGCAACTAACAACGCTATAAGAGGGCTGACCAAAAGCGGTAACATAGCCAAGCAACGGTTCGCTAGGAAGGGTGAAAAGGTTAGAGGCTGACATGGCAAATTGGCAGACTTGAAGAGCAACTGATAGGTAGCGCAGCATAGCGATAGAACGAAGCAACTAGCATAGCAATGATAATAATGAGATCCAGGGTAGCGGTCATCTTGCCTGAAATCCCACTAGGAAGAAGAACGAGTCCATGAAGAAGATGAAGCCACGAAGACGAACCAAGCGTAGATGAACGAATCCTCACGATCACAACGAAATGGGAACTATCAAGAAGAAGCACACAATAAGGTAAACACACCACACATAATAAGGCATGATGCACAAACAAGTATGATGCAAGACAAGACTACATGAAGCTACTCATGGCAAGAGATGATGCAAGTAAGAGCAACACATCAAGGCAAGTTTAAATGAGGCCGGAAGCAACATATAACAATTCCGGTAAGTCCTCATATGCAAATTTCGAAATTGGTCCAGATCTGAATAAACCTTATGTCCAAGTTGTCAAACATCAAGTTAAGATGCACCAAGATGATCTACACGAGATTCTAGTCAAGTTACATATAAAGTTCATTTAATTCGGAGCTACACCTACAAGATATGAGCAAAACAAGTTAAACATGGCATTGATGCAAAAAGCATACAAACAGCAAGCAAACACACCAAAACAAGGATGCAACATGATAATATGAAGCTACATGCAAATTCAAGCAAGTTTCATATAGAGCACACTCAAAATGGAGCAACGGTTCAACACATACACTCTACAAGTTTAAAGGACAAGCTGTCCAAAACAGCAACTAGGCATCTTGCAAGCATCAAAACAACATGCTACAGCACCCCAACATGAGAACAAAAGGCATGGACATGATGTACATGTAAAGCATTACAAAACATGAACACTAAGCTATCTCCATAAATCATTAGAACATGCTCCAAAACACATGGCAAGATTGCATATAGTAACAGTTTCAGACTTTGCAGAAATAACATCAGGTTACAATGTTTAGAGCTATCAAACAACATGTTACAGGAACTTATCATGGCAAACAAAGGCATGGCATTATACTACTAAATGCATAGAACAAAAGTCCTTTACTGATCATGAGCCAAAAAGGATCAGAAGATATGATGGCACCCATGTAAACATGGCAAATGATATGACATTTTGATACATGGCAGGAACAGCAATAAGTAGGCATGTTGGTGAGCTTGTAACACTCACCACAGAGCAATACGTGGCATGGAAAGGAAACCAATAGTAAGAAGACATGTTTGTGAAGCTAAGAATGGCAAGTACATGTTCATAGGGTGCATGGAGCACTAGCAAAGCTCATGGAAAATCTGAACTTAATGTTAACAGGCTGACAGCAACATTATTTAGCAATTTGAGAGCAAGATTACAACAATTTACAACAAGCTATAAATGCAACCATGGGCATGGATGGATAGAGAAAGACATTTATAACAAAACATATTTAGTGAACATCTCCAGATTATGCATAGAATGACTTGTAGTAGCAGGTTTACATAGCAACAAAGTATAACAGAATCAGCCTAGCAAAACAGTAACAACAAGTACCCTACTTAACAAGATTTATTCACTCACTACACAACTCACAAAAATACATGGATGGCACCCCTGTAAATATGGCATGATGTAGCACAAAACACATGTAGACATCAACCTCATAGGATGCACACACAAAATGCAACGAAAATGACAAATCACTAAGTTCTAACAGTTTCAGCAGATTAACATCATATAGCACTGTTGCAACGATGATTCGGGCATCAATATGACCTCAAACAAAGATGGCACAATGGAACAAAATTAAGAGCATCTCAATACGAACATTTTGACATATTACACGCGCAAAACGGAGCTACATGCACAGAGTTATGATGCAAAGAATAGAGCAACAAATCATGAGAATTTTGGGACTTTGCAGGAAATCACCAAGTCCAAACGAGCGCTAAGAAGCTAAAGGACGCACATGCGGGGAATAGAGGGGTTGCTCACCCTGGGCTTCAGCCCAAAACGAAGAGGAGGCGAGGCAGGCCGGTGGGAGGCTTGGGCTGGGCCGGCGAGGGATCGGGCCCACGCGGGCGTCGGGCGGGGTGTGGCCGTCGTCTCCCTCGATCCCGAACGGGACCGGGGAGGCCGGGGTGGCGGCGGCTGATGGCGACGCCGACGAGGGCACGGGGACGCCGGGGAAGAGCCGGATCGGGCGGAGCTGGCCAGATCCAGGCGGGGCGGAAGCCGAGGCGAAGACGGCGGCGATGAGGCTGGGGCCTCGGGCGCGGGCGCACGCCATCTCCGGCGAACGGCGGGCTGGGCGACGAAGTGCGCAGGCGGAGCAGCAGAATGGCGGCGGGGCGCACGGCGGAAGGG
>NC_041383.1:126322911-126325929 GCF_002162155.2 Triticum dicoccoides | reverse complement strand
GGCGAGCGGGCACGGGCGACGGCGCGCACGGGCCCAGATGGGCTCGGGCGGGCTAGAGATGGTCTCCGCGGTCCGGCGGCGTGGGGACGGTGGCGGAGGACAGGTGGCGCGAAGGGATTGGACGGGGTGGCGGCGCTGGACATGTTCGGCGCGGCGCGGATGTGTCCGGTGGCGCGGGGAGGAAGAAACTAGGGTTTGATCTGCGCGAAAATTCGGGGAGGGGCATCTATTTATAGATTCTGGGAGCTAGGAGAGTCCCAATGAGGTGCGGTTTTCGGCTACGCGATCGTGATCGAACGACCGAGAGCATGGAGGGGGTTAGGATGGGTTAGTGGGCTGATTTGGAGGGGTGCTGGGCTGCAAAGAGAAGGGGCTTTTGCGGCTACCCGGTTAACCGTAGGAGTATCAAACGACCTCCAAATGGCACGAAACTTGACAGGCGGTCTACCGGTAGTATACCAAGGCCACTTGGCAAGCCTCAGTCCATTCCGAGAATGTTTAGCACCCACTCACGAAAAGAGACAAGAGGGGTGCGCCGGGGAAGATAGGAGTGCCAGATTGCAAAACGGACAACGGGGAAAATGCTCGGATGCATGAGACGAACACGTATGCAATGCAATGAACATGATGACATGGCAATATGCAACACGCAAGCAAATGACATGGCAACAATGAAGAATAACTGGTGGACACCTGGCGCATCGAATCCGGGCGTTACAACACTCCTCCACTAACAAGAGATCTCGTCCCGAGATCTTAGGACCGAGACGGAAGGGAAAATGGATGAGGTGAAATAAGAACGCAAGGGAAGAAACAAAGAATCGAGAGCACTCGAGAAGAAGAGGGGAACAACGAGAATGACGAGAATCGAAAGCTCACGGAATCAGATAGACTATGAAACCACTCCGGTTAAAACAAGATAAGAAACGAATAAGACTAAAAAGGATTTAGGCAAAACTCTGACTAAACATGGAAGGAATAGAACAAGAACTTCACAAGATGGGATGGCACTTGATGAGATGAACAATGCAAAGCCTCTGGAAGAATTGAAAGAATGAAAAGAACTTAGAAAGAAGGATTGAATGGAGTTGTTGAGAAAATCAACAACGAAAAGAATAAGCTTGTTGTGGACATATGGATAACATCTCAGAAATTATGAGGTGATAACCGACCACAAACGGAAATGACTGGATAGCTGAGAAGAACGAAGAAATGCAAAACTCCACTTCAAAAGAATACGGAGATTTAATTACACTTCGAGATGCGAGAAGAAAAGATACTTGAGCTCCACCAACAAGAATCTTGATGAACTCTTGAAGAATGAATTAAATCATGAAGAACCACCATGAAGAACTCCGGTAACAAAAGGATGACGAGATAAAATTGAATAATGAAAAGAATAAGATGAGCCTTGCGATGATTTAGATGGAGGTTCCGACGAAATGGCCGAGGAAATATGAACTCCGGAAGAGAAAGATGGATCACTTGGAATCAAGAATTTACTCCTCATGAACAAACTCCGGAGGGATTACTTACTTGGATGAAATAAGAATAAGATTTATTATATGCTTATCCTTCATCAAATTAAATTGATGACAAGCAATGGATTTGGCATGCAACTTATTCTTGTTGAAGAGGATTAAGGGGGGGGGGGGTATATGGCGCAAAACTAGAGAAAGTCTTCATGAACCACGGGTAGGATTGGAAAGAACGAATGAATTAATATGATAATCAAAGAAAAAGAATCTGAAAGAACCACCGTTAGAATTCGGAAATGACTGAGAATGAACCACCGGGAAGAATTACAAGAACCAATAAGCAAGAGGGGATTTAGATGCAAACGGACAAAGAGATCACGAGCTGATAAAGAATACTTGACAGATTCACCGGGATAACTGGATAACGGTAGCTGAAATGTGAGGATGAAGAATTCTTCTGGAATGATGGCCTCCGGTGAAAGGAAATGGAAAAACAACTTCTGACATGCTCCGGATGGGTAAGAAAAGAATATCTGACAAATGGAATAATTCGAGATGGTAGCATGAAACTAGAACCGCGAATCCTCAAGAGAACGAGCAAGATTTAGAGGAAAAAGTCTTCTTCTATCTTGAAATGACGACGAGAAACACCACCAAAATTACTGAGATACTCCGGGAGAATGACAAGTGAAGAGGTTGAGCCAACGATGAAAAGAATTTGAAAGAGATCTTGGAGAAGGCATGTGGCTGATGGGATACTTACATCACCTTGAAAAGAATTTGAGAATAACTCCGGGGAATTAGAAGAGTCAGGTAAGATCCTGGGAAAAGACCTGTGGATTATGGGCCCACTAAAAGAAAACACCATTAAAAAGGATTGAAGAGGAGTTGATGCACCAGAACAATTGAAATATTTGAATGAGGTGACAACCTCAAATTAATTTGAGCATAGACGAATCTCCTGAGATGCCTTGAGCACTCCGGAAGGATAAACTGGCGAGAGGCAAACGAGCAGGGAAAACACTTGATCCAAGAAAAAAAATATGATCAGCCCGAAAAACCCTGAATTGAGTCCACCGAAAAAGAGATGAAGAATGTCAAACAAAAGAGAATTCACCGGTTGAAACAATTGACGAAAGACTAAAAAGGCTCCACACGAATGAAATCGATGCTCGAAACAGACTCAGGCTCCGGGAAGAAGAGGGTGGGAGGGCAGGAAAAACAAAGGCAACGTGGAAGGAGAAAAACCGATGAATAACTTCAAGAGGAAACACGGGTTGAAAGAATGCAAATGCTTCGCACGAGTAGGATGGATACTTGATTACGGACTCCGGCTCCGAGATGAAAACGGGTGGGGGGGTGGGAAAAGAAAACAACCGAGGATTGAACTTGGCAAAGAAGAAGAGGCTCGAGTCAACTTGACGAGAAATGCACCGGATGAAAAGAGCTGAGAACCAACGATCGGAAAACCAACTGCGTGATCCTAAAGAAAAATTTGAAGGGTAAGAGGAGTAACTCCAAAACACCTACGTCCAGATTC
>NC_041383.1:126315717-126322358 GCF_002162155.2 Triticum dicoccoides | reverse complement strand
GATGCTCGAAACAGACTCAGGCTCCGGGAAGAAGAGGGTGGGAGGGCAGGAAAAACAAAGGCAACGTGGAAGGAGAAAAACCGATGAATAACTTCAAGAGGAAACACGGGTTGAAAGAATGCAAATGCTTCGCACGAGTAGGATGGATACTTGATTACGGACTCCGGCTCCGAGATGAAAACGGGTGGGCGGGTGGGAAAAGAAAACAACCGAGGATTGAACTTGGCAAAGAAGAAGAGGCTCGAGTCAACTTGACGAGAAATGCACCGGATGAAAAGAGCTGAGAACCAACGATCGGAAAACCAACTGCGTGATCCTAAAGAAAAATTTGAAGGGTAAGAGGAGTAACTCCAAAACACCTACGTCCAGATTCCTCACTAGAGTGATGAAGGGGCTGAGGAGTAAAAAGTATTCCTACTGTCCTATATAACTAGACTCCGAAAACAGTTTTCTTCTAGACTCAACAACGGCCAAACTACACGATCAATCAAGGGGGCTCCTATGGTCGGTCGAGGCTCTGATACCAACTTGTCACGCCCAATATGTGACACTATCCTAAAGAGACTCGAAGGTCCCCCCAAGGATAGAACTGCATATTGATATGCTTTTGCAAGGTGGATATCATTACATCAACATTACATAATAAATAGGGATACATACATAAGGCATACAATGCCACACGAATACAACATCATGTTACATAAGAGCACCATCCGACTATGGATGAAACACAAACAGAAACTCAAACGACATCCACCCTGCTAGCCCAGGCTGCCGACCTGGAACCTATCCCCTAATCAAAGAAGAAGCAGAATAAGAACTCAAGACAAGCAAGCATCGCTCTCGCGTCATGATCATTGCGTAACCTGTACCTGCAACTGTTGTTGTAGTAATGTGTGAGCCACGAGGACTCGGCAATCTCATTACCATGGGTATCAAGACTAACAAAGCTTAATGGGAAAGGAAGGGGTAAAGTGGTGAGGTTGCAGCAGTGTCTAAGCATATATGGTGGCTAACATACGCAAATAAGAGCGAGAAGAGAGCAAACGGAACGGTCGTGAAGCTAGCAATGATAAAGAAGTGATCCTGAACTCCTACTTACGTCAAACATAACCCAAAATCGTGTTCACTTCCCGGACTCCGCCAAAAAGAGACCATCACGGCTACACACGCGGTTGATGCGTTTTAATTCGTATCTGGTGTCAAGTTATCTACAACTGGACATTAACAAATTCCCATCTGCCACATAACCGCGGGCACGGCTTTTAAAAGTTAATACCCTGCAGGGGTGTCCCAACTTAGCCCATGATAAACTCTCGCGATCAATGAAGGATATACCTTCTCCCAGGAAGACCCGATCAGACTCGGAATCCCTGTTTACAAGACATTTCGACAATGGTAAAACAAGTCCAGCAAGACCGCCCGATGCGCCGACAATCCCGATAGGAGCTGCACATATCTCGTTCTCAGGGCAACACCGGATGAACACTACGTACAACTAAAACCAGCCCTCAAGTTTCCCCGAGGTGGCACAGCAAGTGGCTCTGGTTCGGACCAACACTCAGACAAGCATTGGCCCGGGGGGCTAAAATAAAGATGACACTCAGACAAGCCGCCCGATGCGCCGACAATCCCGATAGGAGCTGCAAATATCTCGTTCTCAGGGCAACACCGGATAAGCGAAGCGTACAGGAACCGACGTAACCCAAGTTGCCAAGGGATGGCCCCGCACGGTGCTCTAGTTTGGACCAACACTTAGACAAGCACTGGCCCGGGGGGCTGTAATAAAGATGACCCTTGGGTTAATTACTCCCAAGGGAAATATAGGTGGTGGTGAGGCAAATGGTAAAACCAAGGTTGGGCCTTGCTGGAGGAGTTTTATTCAAAGTGAACTGTCAAGGGGGTCCGATAAATCACCCAACCGCGTAAGGAACGCAAAATCCGGGAACATAACACCGGTATGACGGAAACTAGGGCGGCAAGAGTGGAACGAAGCACCAGGCATAAGGCCGAGTCTTCCACCCTTTACCAAGTATATAGATGCATTAATTAAATAAGAGATATTGTGATATCCCAACATAATCCTGTCCACCATGGAGAAATCTTCAACTTCACTTGCAACTAACAACGCTATAAGAGGGCTGAGCAAAAGCGGTAACATAGCCAAGCAACGGTTCGCTAGGAAGGGTGAAAAGGTTAGAGGCTGACATGGCAAATTGGGAGGCTTGAAGAGCAACTGATAGGTAGCGTAGCATAGCGATAGAACAAAGCAACTAGCATAGCAATGATAGTAATGAGATCCATGGTAGCAGTCATCTTGCCTGAAATCCCACTAGGAAGAAGAACTAGTCCATGCAGAAGATGAAGCCACGAAGACGAACCAAGCGTAGACGAACGAATCCTCACGATCGCAACGAAACGGGAACTATCGAGAAGAAGCACACAATAAGGTAAACACACCACACATAACAAGGCATGAAGCACAAACAAGTATGATGCAAGACAAGACTACATGAAGCTACTCATGGCAAGAGATGATGCAAGTAAGAGCAACACATCAAGGCAAGTTTAAATGAGGCCGGAAGCAACATATAACAATTCCAGTAAGTCCTAATATGCAAATTTCGAAATTGGCCCAGATCTGAATAAACCTTATGTTCAAGTTGTTAAACAGCAAGTTAAGATGCACCAAGATGATCTACACGAGATTCTAGTCAAGTTACATATAAAGTTCATTTAATTCGGAGCTACGACCTAGAAGATATGAGCAAAACAAGTTAAACATGGCATTGATGCAAAAAGCATACAAACATCAAGCAAACACACCAAAAAAAGGATGCAACATGATAATATGAAGCTACATGCAAATTCAAGCAAGTTTCATATAGAGCACACTCAAAACGGAGCAACGGTTCAACACATACTCTATACGAGTTTAAAGGACAAGCTGTCCAAAACAGCAACTAGGCATCTTGCAAGTATCAAAATAACATGCTACAACACCTCAACATGAGAACAAAAGGCATGGACATGATTTACAGGTAAATCATAACAAAACATGAACACTGAGCTATCTCTATAAATCACTAGAACATGCTCCAAAACACATGGAAAGATTGCATATAGTAACAGTTTCAGACTTAGTAGAAATAACATCAGGTTGCAATGTTTAGAGCTATCAAACAATATGTTACAGGAACTTATCATGGCAAACAAAGGCATGGCATGAGACTACTAAATGCATAAAACAAAAGTCCTTTACTGACCATGAGCCAAAAAGGATCAGAAGATATGACGGCACCCATGTAAACATGGCAAATGATATGATAGATTCATACATGGCAGGAACAACAATAAGTAGGCATGTTGGTGAGCTTGTACCACTCATCACAGAGCAATACATGGCATGGAAAGGCAACCAATAGTAAGAAGACATGTTTTTGAAGCTAAGCATGGCAAGTACAAGTTCATAGGGTGCATGGAGCACTAGCAAAGCTCATGGCAAATCTGAACTTAATATTAACAGGCTGGCAACAACATTATTTAGCAATTTGAGAGCAAGCTTACAACAAGTTACAGCAAGCTATAAATGCAACCATGGGCATGGATGGATAGAGAAAGACATTTATAACAAAACATATTTAGTGAACATCTCAAGATTATGCATAGAATGACTTGTAGCAGCAGGTTTACATAGCAACAAAATATAATAGAATCAGCCTAGCAAAACAGTAACAGCAACTACCCTACTTAACAAGCTTTATGCACTCACTACACAACTCACAAAAATACATGGATGGCACCCCTGTAAAGATGGCATGATGTAGCACAAAACACATGTAGACATCAACCTCATAGGATGCACACACAAAATGCAACGAAAATGACAAATCACCATGTTATAACAGTTTCAGCAGATTATAAGGATGGCTTATAAGGTTATGTTCAAAATAAAACCAACGGGGAAGAGGTCGTCATGGGTTAACAGGATGTACGAGCTGCGACACATATGGGCTGCTGCGTACATAAAGGGTAGATATTACCTAGGCATGATGAGTAATCCGAGGAGTGAGTCTCTCAACTCAAGGCTTCATGTGCACCTGAACAGGAAGTTGCAACTTGTTGATTTGTTGCAGCATGTTGAGCACTGTGTATCCATAATCCGTAAGAATGAAGCTGCATTAGACGCAGTAGAAACACATACGATACCCTTCACTAAGCTGAATGCACACCCTCTAGAGATTGTTGCCTCTTATATTTATACAACTGTTATGTTTCCAAAGGTAAAGCGTCAGATTGTCGAAGGGACAAATTGGCAGGTCACGTACTGGGTAGCATGTGATGGTTTGGTCGTGTTTGGAGTTTTGCACAAAGCCCCATATGATAAGAACCCATATGGCAGGGATGCTACAGAATTGCAAGGTAAGAAAGCTAAGGATGCTGAGGACTTGCATGCAAAAAAATTGGATGCTGAGGATCCCAATGACTTGGAAGGTAAGGATGCTGAGGACTTGCATGCAAAAAACTTGGATGCTGAGGATCCCAATGACTTGGAAGGCAAGGATGGTGTGGACTTGCATGCCAAAAACCTGGATGCTAAGGATCCCAATGACTTAGAAGGTAAGGACAGTGAGGAGTTGGATGCAAAAAAGTTGGATGCACAAGGCATGGATGCTAAGCCTGTGGATTTTATATATCATGTGACTTGTCTGTTTACAGGAGCAAGACTGGATGATGCAGCTTGTAAATGTAAAAAGTTGGAAAGTCAGGATTACCCATGCGCACATATATTCTGCATTCTGGATCATCTTGGTGTACGCACATTTCCAAAAAAAATTCAAGAAAAGATGGACAATGCATGCCAAGCCAGCGTTCCCTTCTTCGAGGACTGCGAATACTCATGTATGGTCTGATCACAGGAAAAAGTATCATCAACTAAGCAACATGGCTAGTGATGCTTTAGTCATAGCCGCAGCTAGCGATTCACAGTCATAACAGGTGATGGAGCTCCTCCAGAGTATATTGGTTGATGGAGAAAAAACTATTTTGGATGAAGGCCATAAATCGTTTGTTCCTTTGCCGGCATACTTCTCTGCTGCTCGCGAATGCTACACTGATGACGTGGAAAATCCAATCAAAATAGTTCCAAAAGGGAGACCAACTACCGAAGAATCGAATAAGAGGATTAAATCCAGGCGCGAGCAGATGAGAGGGAAAAAAAGCAATGAAGTTAGTGCACATGTTTATCTCTTTGTTCATTTCCATACATGCTTACAATGTCAATATGTTCTCCGGGAGAGTGTTCACATCTTTTTGTTCAATTTACTCAGGAACAAATCGGGGAAATCAAAGGTCACAAGGAGGAACAATCGAAAAGAGAAAGACTCAGAGACAGAAGAAGACACATATTTAGATACAGAAGAAGATGAAGATTAAAAAAAGCAACGAAGTTAGTGCACATGTTAATCTCATTGTTCATTTCCATACATGCTTATAGTGTGAATATGTTCTCCCGGAGAGTGTTCACTTGTTTTTCTTCAATTTATGCAGGAAAAAATCGGGGAAATCAAATAGCACAAGGAGGAAGAAGCAAAAAGAAGAGACAGAGTCAGATACAAAAGAAGAGACAGAGGCAGATACAGAAGAAGAGACAGAGGCAGATACAGAAGAAGAGGAAGATTCAGGTACAGAAGAAGAGGAAGATTCAGATGCAGAAGAAGAGGGAGATTCATATGCAGAAGAAGAGGGAGATTCAGATGTGGAAGTAGAGGAAGATTCAGATGCGGAAGAAGAGGAAGATTCAGATGCAGAAGATGGTAGGCTGAGGAGGGCCAGGAAGAGACAATTGGAGGTTGCAGAAGAGGATTACGCAAAACCAAACAAGTGGGCATTAGCACAATTGTGCGTACTTAAACATGTTTTCAAATGCTGGCTGCAGATTCATCTATTTCATTTTTTGCAGGAAACACAAGGGCGCTCCAAATGTCAAAGCTGGGAGGAAGAAAAAGAACGATGACAAGGATGCGCGAGGAAAACCAGTGAAGTTAGTGTCTGTACTTACATGTCCGCTCTAGAAATCGGGTATTTGCTAGTACTATCACTACAAAAAAAAGACACATCCGTGACATTTTGGGCCGAACGAATTTTTTTTCTGTCATACTTATGACACTTCTATGACGATAATTGTGACAAAACCCGGTATCATCATAGATGTGGTGGGCTCCTACTTCTATGACAAAAAATCATGGCAAAAAATCATGACAAAAAATGGGCTTTTCATCCTGGGCGGGCTGGAGACGCAGCTGCATGACATTCTTTGGGCCGTCCATGATGGAAAAAACCGTGGTAGAAGCGAGGGCGAGGAAAATTTCGGGGAGTTCCCGGTTACGGTGGGTGGTCGGGGGCCGAGCGATGCGTGTTTCTCTCGTACACGTACGCATGTGTGTGCGAGGCATTGGGATCTAACTAAACCCGAGCGAGGCGTCGCCTAACTGAACCCAAGCGATTGGCCTGCAGGCTACGCGTTACTGAACTCGAGCGATCGAGCGATTCCTTCGCTACTGCTGCTAACTGAAGCCGATCGATGCTGCCTCTGGATGAACAGTGAGCATTGCAGGGGGGGGGGTTTAGATGAACAGTGA
>NC_041383.1:126308887-126315123 GCF_002162155.2 Triticum dicoccoides | reverse complement strand
AGGGGGGGTTGGATGAACAGTGAGCGGTGGGAGTGGATGAACAAGACCCATGGCGTTGCCTCTGGATGAACAAGACCCTGATCGATCGAGACGGTTGGGGCTGGATGAACAGGACCCCGTGGAGGGCTAGATGAACAGGACGACCCCGTGGGATGAACAGTAGACGGTGGAGGGGTGGATGAACAGTAGCCCGTGGAGGGGTGGTTGAACAGGAGCCCATGGAGAGGGGTGGTTGAATAGTAACCGGTGGAGTAGCACACGGTGGAGGCTGGATCAACAGGAGCCCGTGGATGAAAAGTCGCAGGTGGAGGCTGGAGGAGGTCGACAGTGGATGAATAGTAGCCCGTGGAGGCTGGAGGAGGTCGATGGTGGAGATGAACAGTATCTTGTGGAGTCCCGTTTTGCGGTACGCCACACCCCTCCCGATGAACAGGACCCCCGTTTCGACCGTGGCGCTCCAACACAAGTCCGTTTCGTCCGTTTTGTGGTACGCCACACCCCTCCCGATCAACAGGACCCCCGTTTCGACCATAGGAGGTCCGTTTCCTCCGTTTTGCGGTACGCCAGACCCCTCCCGATGAATAGGATCCTATTTCGAACGTGGCCGGTCGAACACAAGGCCGTTTCCTCCGTTCCGCGGTACGCCAGGCCTCGTTTCCATCGCCTGTTCCATCCAAGCCCTCCCGATGAACACGACGACGCATTCCGTTCTGACCCAACCGGTTGGCTCCCCATGAACACGACGACGATGATGTTTCCCCGTTTTGACCCAGCCATGTACACGAGCCGTGGCCGTACGTATGCGCGAGTAGGAGTTCGAGACCCCGCCCGTATGTACGTACATGGCCATATTTTCTTTCTTGCACCCTGGCCGCTGTACGTACATGTACATGCTACGTGCGCGCCTCTACTACGACACGTGCACGCCTCTACTACGACACGTGCGCGCCTCTACATCCACCAGTATGTATGTACACGTTCGCGACCAGAATGACAACGCTACGTACGCTTCGACCAGGTGGGTCCCGAGTGTCAGGCACTTCCTTGCGTGCAAAGATGTAGATGGTGGGTCCTAGCAGTTAGGGGGGTGAATCATTTTTTTCCCGGACGCACTTCCTTGTGTGCGAAGATGTAGCTGGTGGGTCCCAGCAGTGGGGGGAGAATCATTTTTTTCACGAAATACAGTGGCCTGTCCGGTGGGTCCCGCTATCAGGTGGAGGAATAATTATTTTGCGCATAATAAGGAGGCACTTCCTTGCGGCTGCCATGGACCCAGCTGTTAGCCTCTCCATGTACAGTACTCTTCCGATGGAAGTCGGTCGTTGACCACATTGACCACGCCGCGCCGAGAGCACCACAGCGATGGACGACGGCGAGGCCTAGGAAGGGGACGACACGGAGCCGGGGAAGACGCAGCAGTGGATGCCCATGCGAAGAGGAGTACCAGGGTTCACTGGTTCGGCTGCGGTGTGAGGCTGCCGTCGCTGCAGAATAACAGGGGGTGTGGGTGAGTAGAGGGATGACCTGGCCAGCAGTGGGAGTAGTAGGGAGTGGTGAGGCCTCCGCGGCATCATATTCGACCACGGGAGGCAGGATCATGCAGCACGACCGGCGCTGCTTTGGGCGGCTGGAGCACGAAGACCAGAGGTTGAAGAAGCACTACGGCAGTTGGATGAACATCGTACCGTCACTTGAATTATAATAGTTCATATTGACTAACTTGACAAAGCCCTCCATCCCCATCAACTTAGTAGGCCCACAAGTCAGCCTCCCACCAAGGTGAGTCCCAACTAGCAGGGGGAGTATCCTTTTTTTGTGCGTAATAAGGAGGCATTTCCGGTGGGTCCGAGATGACAGCAGGGGAAACGTTTTTTTCGCGAAATACAGAGGCCCTTCCGGTGGGTCCCAGCTATCAGGTGGAGGAATCATTATTTTGCGCGTAATAAGGAGGCATTTCCCTGTGTGGGCCCCTACTGTCAGCCTCTTCCGATGGCTGTTGTTTGTTGACCATATTGACCTCGTCGCGCCGAGAGCACAAACGCGGTGGACGAGGGCGAGGCCCAGGAAGAGAACCACCCGGAGCCGACGAAGCCACCGCAGCGGATGCCCACGCTGAGGGGAGTACGAGCGCTGACTGGTCGGCTGCGGGGTGAGGCTAAGATCGCTGGAAAATAACAGGATGTGTGGGTGGTTAGAGGGATGGCCTGGCGGTAGCACAGCCAGCCACGGGAGGAGGGAGCAGGCAGTCCCGCCGGCGCTGGTTTGGGCGGCTGGAGCAGGAAGATCAGAGATTGAAGAAGCACAGCGGCCGTTGGATGGACATCCAACAGTCATTGCTGTGTGTTGACTAAGTTGACAAAGCCTTGCGTACGCGTCAAATTTTTTTTAGGACAACGTCATCGTCAACCTAGTAGGCCCAGAAGTCAGCCTCCAAATCTATGGAAAACATCATACAACCCATTAGCCATCATTTGCAATAATATACAACCCATTTGCTAATTCTGAAGGATATTTGAAGCCCATATTCTTTTTATTAGCATTACAGACCATATATTCTGGGCACTACTAAAAAAATTCAACGAAATTTTATATATTTCGGTGGGGTCCGAACTCTTTTAATCATGAAATTTCGAGTCACATTAAAAATAATTTTCAAAAAATTATATCGAAATAAAATTCAAAAAACAATTCTCCGCAAAAAATGAATGAAATTTAGAATCTTAACTAGCAAGATGCCCGTTTGTTGCACGGAACATGAAGATGCATTTGTATGAGTAGTTTATCTTCTGGGAGAAAAGATGATATTTTAATGTAATTGCCAGTTGGCTTTGGGTTTTATCTATACTATCTATACTACTATATAGTGTACGAGTTTTAAATAGGAGCGGACAATCAATCCTAACCATTTGTGTCCTAGATCCAACGGATGAAAATAGTGGGATTCACAGTGAACAGTGCATGGTTGTTGCATCCATCATGTTCTAGAATGAACCGCCTGATACTTCTCAAGAGATGTGGCCCAAACTGATTCCTCTTTGGGCCAGACATGTTGTAGCTTGAAGTTGGCAACGAGTTGAGCCTAAAAAATGGTTTTGAGGGAGAAACATAAAGTAAAGTTAAATTCATTTTTAATTCTTTTCTTTATTAACATTTTTTACAGGATTCTTTATTAACAAATTGTGGGGATTGCATATATTAATTCGTACTTTCTTTATAATAAATTTATTTCAGCATCTATAAATCAAGAATTTTTTGCTTTGAATCAATCGGTAAGTCTATGTTTTTCCTACCAAAACTCACCCCATAAAGTTAAAACGTGCATTGCACGTGCATACATACTAGTACTATATAGTGTACGCGTTTTGAATAGGAGCAGGCAATCAATCCTAACCATTTATGTCCTAGATCCAACGACTGAAAATAGTGGGATTCGCAGTGAACAGTGCATGGTTGTTGCATCCATCATGTTCTAGCATGAACCTCCTAATACTTCTAAAGAGATGTGCGCAAACTGATTCCTCTTTGGGCCAGACATGTTGTAGCTTGAGGTTGGCAACGAGTTGAGCCTAAAAATGGTTTTGAGGCAGAAACATAAAGTAAAGTTAAATTCATTTTTAATTCTTTTCTTTATTAACATTTTTTGCAGGATTCTTTATTAACAAATTGTGGGGATTGCATATATTAATTCGTACTTTCTTTATAATAAATATATTTCAGCATCTATAAATAAAGAATTTTTTGCTTTGAATCAATCAGTAAGTCTATGTTTTCCCCTACCAAAGTCACCACATAAAGTTAAAACGTGCATTGCACGTGCATACATACTAGTAAGAGTAGAGATTAGAGAAATCCTGAAAAAAAATGATATTTTAATGCAATTGCCGGTTGGCTTTGGTTTCAATACAGCCCATTTATTACAACTTATAGCCCATTTTCTGGGGAAGCCCATTTCGTACAACTTACGTCCCTCCTCGTCTTGAAAGATTTGCAGCCCAGCAGGACTGAGAAAAGCAAGTAGCCCTCGGTTTTGGTATTCTCCACAAAAAAAGGACTGGGCTAGCCAATTTCAGAAATAAAAAATATATCAACTGGGCTCGTCATGTGCTTAATAAAAGCGTAAGCGTGGGCTAGACGGGCCACAGCCCCTGGACAGCGCGCAGTTGAGCTCCGTCTCTGAAATTAAAAAAAAAATGGGCGAGCTGCTAAGTCCCTGGTGTTATCCGCTTGTTGTGTAATTTTCTCGTTTATTGACTACATTGACAATGGCGTGGGACCTAGTTGTCAAACAATTAGGAGGAAGTATTTTTTTTGGCTTGTAATAACGAGGCACCTTCTTGCGAAATGCAATGACCCTGGTGGGTCCCTACTATCAGCCTCTCCACGTACAGTCATCTCCTGATTCCTCTTGGTTGTTGACCATGTTGACAACGCTAGACGGCAGCGGGCACAGCAAGCGAACCAACACGGAGAATGACGACAATGCCTCGTACGGGAACGAACAGTAGTCGTGGAAGATGCGGCAGTGTAGTGGCAGGTGGAGGGGAGTACGAGGGCAACAACAAGCAACTCAAGCATACGAATGGTACAAAAAGCGCAATGATTAATTGTTCATCAAATTTTTAGACAAAACCCAGATTGAACATGACAGTAACATCTAACCCAACCACTCTTTTTTGCACTCACAAACAAATGGATCGGTCTGATCCATAAAATCAACATCCTGTGCAAAAAAATTTATTCTAGGATGACTACAACTTGTTGTAAATAGAAGCCGAGCACGTTTAGAAGCCCATTTGTCTACCTGAAACTTCTTTTTTGCTATTCAACATGTCCGTCCGTGAGAAATCTCTTGCTGTAAAAATTAAGCCTCATGGACAATAGTAACCTCGCATTCAATAGGAAGAATGTGACAAAGCTTCTGTTTGCCTGGTTGGATGCATATCGTCCCATCGTTATTGTCCTCAAACGAATTTCATGAGAACTGAGAAAATCCTTGTGCTTATTACGCCACCGATTGGTTATATGTTTTTCTCCATGTGGTTCTGCCTACGTAGACATGAAGATTGAAAACAGTTAAGGTCTGACAAAAGAGTATGTCAAAAGAACGACAACTGAACAGTTAATTCTAGTACAATATATACGGGCTTTCAATGTGCATGAAATCATCACCTCTATGTATAAATTCTCGAGAGATCGAAAGCATCGCAGCAAGCCAATAATTATGTCCAGATCAAAACTATACAATCTGATATATATGATCTTGACAGAATCCAGCAGCATTTATAGGCTATCAATGGACGAACTCTTCATTGAGCATATAACATAATATTAGTACCGAAAGTATACTCCAAGATGATATAAAACTTATGCGCACAAATGAAAAATGCAGCATATGATTACAAATGTGTAGATGATAATATACGGTACCTGAAAAAGTGAGGAGCCAAACACCAACTCCTTGTGATTATTAAAAGGGTCACGAATTACACCCAAGGTCTCCAGTTTGGGCGCAGAGACGACAGTTATTTGTGAAGGTGTATAACAATTATGAAGGAACAACCTTTCAAGTGAAGGGGCATCTTCGATGATGACCTGCTATCCTTTAAAACAAATTCCAATGCTTTTAAGGTGGGCGACTTTATTTGGAGACAACTGATACCGATTTCTATTCCCAAAACAATCAACAAGCACTCCAAGGTAGGGCAACTGGAGTGGATGATGTTGTGCAGTGAGGCCTCCGATAGATAAACCACCACAAGCAAAAGTTTTTTTAGCAGTGGGAGTCGAAGCATTTGTACCAGATCATCGGGTAGATGGCACCGGGCTAAGGTGGCGGTGTGGAGAGAGGAGGAAAACCACGAGATGGACAACGGTGATGTGGGCATGAATTATTGGTGTGTTCGTGGTATGAAACTTTTGTAGTAATGGTACAACTCAAACTGCTGGAGTTTTCCGAATTCAGGGGATGTCAGCCAAGCGTCCACCTTGCCGGGTATGGACAACAGGTAGCGTGTCGGGATGCAGAGGCATTGAATGAGGCCCTGCTGGTGAGAAGAGTCAATGGCTCTGAGGAGATCAAATTCAGGAAGGATAGATATCTGATGACAGTCGAGATTGAGGGGCGCGGTGCGCCATAGAGGGCGCCTGAGTTGAGAGGACTTGTGTGCGGCAGCAATCCTTGGTGGGGAGAAGTGACATGATTTCCTCAAGGATGACGTCCGGGAGATCGCTGATGC
>NC_041383.1:126298851-126308490 GCF_002162155.2 Triticum dicoccoides | reverse complement strand
GGATCTACAACCGGTGTTGCCACTGGCTCGAGCCTCATCTTCTTGGTGCTGGGGCCAGCCGACACCATTTTCCTTGTGGGCGTCGCACCGAGCTCACGGGTTTGAGCAGAGTAGCCAGAGACGAGCCTAGTGGCAGTGCGAGTGGGGAAGAAGGAGGGCTGGGGATTTTTGTAGGAGTGGAAGAAGAGGAGCAGGCGTTTTCTGTACGAGTGAGGAAGAAGGTGAGCGGGGTTTTCTGGACGAGTGAGGAAGCACTAACTACTTGCTTTTTCCCAAGAACCACTCTCTTCTTTTGCGTTGCTGCATTGGAGCTGGCGCATGGACTTGGCTGACTGGCCATGCATGCAGGATGCATGTGCCCATCGGCCACTGCATGCGCTTGGTTTGTTCTAGGCCTATTTAATAGGTTAGTTATGGAGTAAATTAAGGATATTTATTTTCTCTGTGTGCATCCACCAAATTAGAGGATGCGGTACTGGATGCAGACACTCACATTAAACTAAGCTTCAGAAGATATGGTATGCATACTAACATTCATAAGAACAAAAGTTTAGCATGTCTATGCATCTCAATTATTCACCATACTATAACAAATACAAAGCTGTGAGAAGGTGTGGAAATAAAGAAAATCGGTCGATGCTTCTCTGAGCAAAGGGCCTCCCTGCGCATGCATTAATTTCCTGGGCATGCTTGTTTCTTCTCAATGTTGCGAGCACTTTGAGCATGTTGGCAACTCCAGAGCTAGATAGCTGCCTCATCTTGCAATTGATGCTGACACATTTGCATCAAACACATGAGGCAATAGAGATGACTCAACATGAGTCCATATTGTGTAGTTCCCCTGAAATCATATTCATTGTCCTGAATATGAAAAGATAGGAAAACAGTAGCTATACTTAAACAGTGTTGCAAAACAGCAGCACATATCAATAGCTCGGCATGAAAAAACACGATCATCTGGACGAAGGGGATACTAACATGCCTGAGGAAGATTATATATAATTTCATAAGTCCTTGGTTGACTTCCATCTTCGGCTGCACTGCTTGTTTGCTCCTCCACACATGACAGGATCGTTCCGCACTGCATTCAGCAAGTCAACATACAAATAAGATAATTTCATCTTGCGGTGGTCATTGTACCTAGTTACGAATGTAGGAATACCTGGAGCACCATGAGGTTAGCTGATAGCAGGTAGATGCAGCCATATAAATTTTGTGCGGTGCTACCAAAATTGAGGTTTGTATCCCTTCCCGTTATCAGAATTCTTCTTGAAGTTGGTAGAATGTGACGGCTTGTTCTTTGCATCAAAGTTGCCTTTCCCCTGAGATTTGTTCTTGTTGTTTTGGGGCTGGTTGGGCTGGAAGTTCTTCTCGTGTACCATGTGGGTACTAGAAGCTCCCTTAGTGACCCGAGCACGTGTGTCTTTTGCTCTGCCTTCTCCTCAAAATCAAGAGTGCTAATGAGATCCAAAACAGAAAACTCATGTCTCTTGTTTTTCAGATAAGTAGCAAAATCATTCCACGAAGGTGGAAGCTTGGCAATGATGGTCCCTGCAACAAATTTGTCCGGCAACACACACTTAAAGTACTCAAGTTCCTTAGAGAGTGATTGTATCTCATGAGTCTGCTGAACAACAGAGCGCTCATCAGTCATCTTGTAGTCACATAATTGCTCCATGACATACAACTCGTTGCCAGCGCCCGAGGGCCCAAACGTGGCCTCGAGCGCAGCCCACATGTCTTTGCCGCTGTCAAACGACATATATGAATCCACAATGGAATCATCAAGAACACTCAGCAGGGCGGCTTTGAAGAGGGTATCCATGTTCTGAAAAGCTTCCTGCTGTGTAGGATTAAGATCGCCCTCAGGCTTACCCTTAGTGGCGTCATAGCAGTACATGATCTGAAACTAATATACTGCTGTTGTGCGCCACCTTTTTTATTGCACCCCCTTAAAAGTGGGCGGCTTCAAAAGCGCAGCAAAACCACTCGGAGTAAATTGCCTGTAATCAGGTTTTTGGATTGGATTGTTGAATATATGAGCAATTTAGTATGAGATTTAATCCAAATCAGTAGTAAATAGATCATGACGACAATTGCAAACATCAAAGTAATGATGGGGACTAAACCAGGAGGACAGAATCACATACTGTACAACAGGAGCAGAACCGATGTGGTTGATATTGTCACTCATGTCGTTGATGAAGAGGTTACTGAGGTCGGGGAAGAAGGCTGTCGTTGAGGAAGTCGTCACTAACAGCAGTCACAGGAGCGTGCTCCCCAAAAACCTGATCGACCCTCTCCCGTACAGGATCACGAAAGGCGGGGTTCGGAGGACTGCCGTCCCATCTCGCGTTGCACGCCGGAAGAAGGGCTGGAGAAGAATTGTGTGGTGGCGCTAAGATCTGGAATGGTGCAAAACCATATGATACAACGGCAGCTAGGGTATAATAGAAGGCCTTTGGCCCCCAAACCCCACGTCCAAGTCAATAATAGCTCAAAAAAAGTTAATAATAGCCCCACCAAGGTTTGTCTCGAAAAAACCCGGAGTAATTAAGGCGTCCATTAGTCCCTTTAGTATAAATACTATATCATTAATAATGGCCCCACCTTTTATCTGACAAAGTATGTTGGAGTACAACCGGCTACACGTTTACAATCCGCTTCTCTTCTCTCTCCTCTTCTCTCTCCTTCAACTAAGGACAAATACTATATTTAAATCCTTATTGCCTGCTTATGTCATCTAATTGTAGTACTTGCTCTAAAGTTACTCTCCACTTTGCAGTCTGAAATGTTGGGCGTGCAGCGGGCGGTGCCCTCGGACTCCCAAGTCAGGTCCAAATTAATGTTCAAACTTGAGTTCTAAATTAGTTATGGGGCACATATCGAGGCAGCAATGAATAGTATGTCTGTCCAATATCTGGTTCACCTAGGGTATGCCTATGTTGTTCATCTTGGGTAGGAAACAAATAGTAAAGGAATCATCATCTGTATTTTTATTAAATTAAAGCAATCATCAGCCTTCTATCATTATTTTTGGATCCATCCACTTGTTGTTACCATCACTCTAAATTTCTGCATGCTCTCCTTACATAATCTCACCATATTTTTTTCGTATGCATGTTAGATATTGTACACAGTCATGCTGAACATGTAGAGAAAAAGAGAAGAGTTTTGCATGTCAATACAATGTCATGCAAACATCGCTCCATGGTGGGTTCAATGGAAAACCCTCCCCACTCCTGTCCAGATTGTAATCCAGAGGAAGATATCTGTTCTGAGGCGGATTCAGACGCCGCTGACCACTCCTATTTACCCCCCAAGGTGTTTGCTCTACCTTGGCATGATGATGTTAGTCATATCATGCATAGGTTGCCTTGCAGTGCCTACTTTTGACATCATATATGTCATCTTCTTAGTTTAGACATGTTCTGTAATGCCACCTGTTTAGTTTCTATATCATATATGGGAATTATGCAGTCTCATGTCTTTTAGCCAGCCATAATATATGCGAAATGTGCAATTCCATCCTGTTTAACCAGGCATCATATATTTGAATGATATCTTGCCCATCCTTTTCTTCATTACATTTGCATTTGTCGACAATGTTTGTACATTAAACTACTCTTCCTGTGAATCAGCCATTTGGGTGGGAGATGGAAAAATCTGGAGTGAAAACAAGGCCTTTAGAGCAGACAGTGCTACCTGTCGAAGCAGATCTCTTGTTGGGTCCCGATAGCTCCTCAGAGATGGATTCAGAGACATATGACCAGTCCTATTCCCCCACCGAGGTGTATGCTCTAACTTGGCACGGTTATACTGCTCATATCATGCATATGGTGTCTTGCATTGCATAGTTTAGACATCATATACACAATATTCAACACCATGTTCTTAGTTTAGACATCATATCGAATGCCCTCTGTTTAGCATATAAATCACATATGTGAATTAAATGATGCGATCCTGATTACTTAGATAGCATGTAGGTGAATTATGTCATGCAATCCTATTTAGTTATTCATCATATCTTTGAATTATGTTATGCTATGCTATCCAGTTTAGATAGACATCATATATGTGAAATTATGTCATGCTATCCATTTTAGTTAAACAATATACATGTCAACTATTTCATGCCCTCTTTTTTCCACACTATCTATTGCATTTGTCTCTCATACAATGTCTGTACATTCAACTATGTTTCCTGTTTATCAGCCATTTGAATTGGAGCTGGTGATGCCAGTATCTAGCGGACTAAAAACACGGTCTTCAAATAAAACAGTGCTACCTCTTGGTGGAGATAGCACCCCGGTTGTACATGCACAAGAACCAACCCTACCACACATAACCCAAACTCTCGCAGATTGTACCCCTACTGTGATGGATGAGAACCAGCTTCACGCAATCTAACCCGAACCCCAGCCAATAGTAACCCAGTTCCTGTTGACACAGCACCATCTCCACCATAGAGCTCCCAAACAAGAGCAGTTAGTAAGGCAGCTCCAGTGCTCAAAGGGCCAGTACTATCACGGCGAACCCCAACTCCACCAGTTAGTACGCCTATTCCTGTGGAGGAAGCACAACCAGCAGTGAAGTTAGTGTTTTTTGTGTTATAGTGTACTATACATGCTCAAATCTTCTTTGCTATCCTATTAACAAACGTTGTTTCATGCAGGAAAGCGAAAGTGAAGTCGAGACATGATGTTTAGATGCTTTCTGGGGTCAAAAAATTGAGAACACACTAAAGTAGACAGTTTTCCATGCTGTGATCCACCTTGTTTCTGATGTATTAGACCTATTTGATGGACTGCCACTATTTTTCCGAATTCCTCGTTTGATTGGTACGCCCTCATTTTGTTATGGACGGGTCAACATGGTAGGATAGTTATGATTTATCAACATCGATGAAACAATGCATTTTTAGTGAAGTTGGTTTTCTGTATTTTTTTCATTTTTTACATAATATATTGCTGAAATTTTCTGTAGTCAAATATATATATATATATATATATATATATATATATAAGAAAATAGAACATTAGAAACCTACTTGAAATCAAAATAGAAACCTCGTTTTCAAATAACCTTGAAAAACGTTTATTTTCAAATAGAAAATAAGCATACTGATATTTTAAAAATAGCATGCTCATTTGAAAAAAGCATGTTCAATTGAAAATAAAATAGAATGAATATGCGGATTTAAAAATACGATTTCAAAAATAGCATGCTGCTTTGAATATGTTGTTTTTAAAATACCATGCTATTTTAAAAATAGCATCCTGATTTTAAAAATAGCATGCTGATTTTAAAAATATGATTTCAAAAATAGGATGCTACTTTTAAAATTATAATGCTCTTTTCAATATGCTACTTTTAAAATAGCATGCTAATTTCAAAAATATCATGCTAATTTTAAAAATAGCATGCTACTTTAAAAAATATAATGCTCTTTCCAATATGCTACTTTTAAAATAGCATGCTGATTTCAAAAATATCGTGCTAATTTTTAAAATAGCATGCTTATTTTAAAAATAGCATGCTTATTTTTAAAATATAATGCTCTTTTCAATATGCTACTTTTAAAATAGCATGCTGATTTCGAAAATAGCATGCTGATTAAAAAAACCATGTTGCTTTGAATATGTTGTTTTTAAAAATAGCATGCTGATTTCAAAATAACAACCTCATTCTAAAAATATAATGCTGTATTTAAAAATATAACGCTGTTTAAAAAAATATAATGCTGCTTTTAAAATAGCATGCTGATTAAAAAAATTACATGCTTTTTAAATATGCTGTTTTGAAAGCAGCGTGCTGATTTTGAAAACATCATTTTTTAAATTACGCTTTTTAAAAGATAGCATGTTTTTTAGTATACTATTTTTCAAATTAAAATAAACATGCTAGTTTGCTCTGTTTTTGAAAATAACATGGCATTTCGAAAGTAACAGAAATATCATTTTTGGCATTGCATTTCGACCCACAAGTTTTTGTTTTGCATTGCATTTTTTTGTGCGACAGAAAGGAACCGCATTTTCAAAATAACTCATACTAGCCAACACAAAAACCTCGTTCAAAAATGATATTAGCGTCTAATCCATTTGAAACCCGGTTAGATTTGATTTTAAAAATACTAGCATCAGTGTGGCAAAAAAAGGAAATATAATTGCAGTCCACAAAGGTAATTATATCAAGGAGGGTACCAGGGTGCGTTATATATATAGACTTGCATAGCAAGTACATTACGCCACATAGGGTTCATACTACCACCAAGTTACTGCCAAGTTCCACTTACTGGACGATCTTCATATCCAGTCGGACCCAAAAGTTATACCACCAAAGTACCAGTTACTACCAAGTACCAATTACTAGTAAGTTGCACTTACTGGACCCAAAAGCTGATACTACCAACTTGCAGTTACTGGCTAGTACATACAGATTATAAAACTAGCGTCAAACTACTGCCATGGGACAATGAATCCTCATGCCACTAACCATGTTCACCCTAGGCCCACCTCCACTCCTTTCCATGAACCTGAAGATAGCCATTTGATCTTCTTTCATTCTGGCGCCCTCAACGACTTCTCTCTAGTTCTTCGTCATGATCGCACGCCTGTCCTTCTTGCCCATCTTGAACAAGACCTTTTTATTAACTTCAAAATGTTTGTTGATGACACGCACAACCATGGGCTTTTGCAGATAATCTTTGAGGTAGGCTTGACTGTAATCCTTTGAGAAGCACTGATTGCACATGGAAATAAATAATGTTACATAAAAAATGAAGTATGATTTGCACACAAAAAAGTAAGTATGATTTGCACAACCACGCATGTCCTCCTCTCTGTCTCTACATGATGGAATTTTCACTTGTGAAGTATGATTTGCAAAAACAAAAGTCCAAGAGTTTACCATCTTGCTCTTCCCTCTGATGACTGCCAAGCGAGTGACGGTGCTGACATACTATGGTATGGGAGGTTGGCACTGCTTTACTATGGATTTGAGACAGTCCCACCGATCCTCGTTTAGCAATACATGGTTGCCGTAGAAGATGCGATCCTCGAAAGTTCCTTTACTCACCAGGTATCCTGGACCTGTATCAATTTTTTTAAGATGACAGAGTAGTAAATAATTTCATATGTAAGATCTAAAACATCAGCACTGGGTTGACGATCAATGCCTACTCCAATGATTAAGAAATGAAGGACATAGATAACCCAATCACATCCACTTAGCAATATCTCATAGAAACATGGGCAAATTCAATATTTGATTTATTTAAACTAACAACTAAACACTGCTCTACGTAAGCTCTAGTTCAGTCAATGTTGATTTGGAAGGTCATCTATAACCCAAACAGAGTAATGTGTGGTAATCAAGTGTCACTCAAACATCAACTTTCGATATTTCACGGTTCATTTAATATCTGACCAGCCATATAGAACTTTACCCCGTAGTGCCAAGATAGAATCATGGTCCACATATCCATCTCCATCAGAACTATCATCAGTGTCGTAGTCGCTAGAGGTATCGTCATCACCGCTATAGCCGTCACTCCCACGTGAAGTGCCATCTGAAGCATCAACTGAGGTGGTCCGGTGATCACTCTCTTCACTGCTGATGAGGATGGTTTCCCTTGCCATTCAAACCTGTTACATGCATTGCAATGAACAAATGTTAGTTATTGATATATGAAATCAGTCTTCCCTTAGGACTTGTTAGCACCATATACAATGTGAATAATCTTTTCGCATACTTCTTGCCAAGTACGTAGTTCATGTATAAACATCTACATGAAAAAGCTAGTCGACAACTATTCGCACGACTAGTGGTTAGACTGATAATCACTGGGCAGACATAACCAATTAGGATATTTCAATGTTACAATTTTATTGGCATATTTTTGTGACATTGGCATAAATAGTTGGTAGCCAACTAATAAGTAGCGAATATATGGTATTTTGTCAGATATTGGCACGCCAAATTTTGGCATCGAACCATTCATGCTTATAGATCATGATTGGCTTGCTAGCAATGTTGGCATTGCCAAATATTGGCAAATTTATGTGAGCTGGACAAGAAAACTTGGTAACCAACCAATTAGTAGCCATGTAAAAATGAACCATGATTGAATGCTCTCATCGAGCAATACGTTAAACTATAACTGATCTGCCTTTGATCACTGCAATTTTCCTGATGGGCTGTTGTGTGGTACCATCAGGTAATAAATATAAAGTCTTTAAATTGTCCCAACAAAACAAATAATGCATTTGCTGCTGTACATCACATTTTTAGAGGTAGCTGTGGAGGTTAATTTTCCAATTTCCAGTGAGAATGAGGACATGATAGAATCTCTCAAGCAAGATGACATCATAGTGAAGGCTATGAGAACGAGCAAGCTATGCTGACCAATAGTCACCCTTTTGTATACTTGCTATTTATTTACTCATTACTACCCATACAAACAAGTAAAATCATGATTATGAAGTATAATGGCATAAAATCCAACAGTGAGGAATTTGTTGCAATGTGAACTACTAGCTCACATCAAATTTTCATTGACCCCAACAAGCCCATACCATATCTTGGAGATAGGCTAACATAATTCAAGTAAGAAGTAACAAAAATCAGCAAAAATATGCACCAACCAAAAATATTACATGTGTGCACATATCATCAAAAACATGCACCAATCAAGAACAGTCTATACTTGACAAATCCTTCAAAATATGCACTAATCATCATACTACCATCAAGTAATACATGAAACTATAATTGATCCTCATTCCATCATTACAAACTTCCTCATGGACTGCTTCTGTGCTCGCTTTTTTAGTTTTTAATAACTAAGCATCAACAAATACATATACATAGTCTTCAAACTATCCCAACAAACCAAAACATGTGTATGTTCCTGTGAATATACTTTTTCTATATCTAGTAGTGGGGGTCATTTTCCAAGGAAAAAAAGTACTTGATAGCATTTGTCAAGCAAGATGATAGCATGCACACAAGCAAGTGTCAGATTTTAACTTGGGCGGTGCTACTAGATCGCAAAATTAAGGTCAGATCGACATGCGAAGGGTAGGAAAGATCAATCTTACCTGCGAAGTGGTACCAAATGGGGCTGGAGTAGACTTGTTCGAAGCTGGCACCACCGGAGCTTCGGGCGGCGCAGCCAGGATTGTGGATAAGAGGTGCCGTTGTCGGACCTTGTTGTCGACGAAGCAGTGGAGAATCGTGGCCGGAGCAGGGGGAGTGGGTGGCCTCGCGGATCTGGCCGATTTGACGATGATGGGGGAGGCAAAGGTGACGGCTTGGCAATCCCTAGCCGTCGCCCTCTGTGTTGCCTCTGTCTCTGCAAAGAACAAAGTGTGGTGGGATTGGGAATGGGGGTGGGGTTGGGGTTGGGGCCATCACTCGCTTTTCTCTCTGCCTCCCACTTGTACAGGCCCACAAAAGGAACAAAGTGTTGGGCCGGATCAGATGCAGATTTGGCAGCTTTACCAATTCTGGCCAAACAGAAAAGATCAGCATGACCACATGTATTCTTTTGAAGAAACCCTAAAAATACACTGTTGTTCATATTGCATGTGGATGAGTCTTTCAGTACACCAATTGATCTTGAATAATTTTAAG
>NC_041383.1:126296483-126298577 GCF_002162155.2 Triticum dicoccoides | reverse complement strand
ATTAGCAGAATAACTATTCTACACACCACTTCGGCACTGCATGCTCAACAGAAGCGCACTGCATCATTTTGACTACGAGCACTGCAATAGAGACTAGTGAACTTTGTGCCGAAAAAAATTGCACGCAGTGTTTTTTCGGTAATGTTTTCGCTCTAATTTTTAACCGTTTATCGGAATGAGGCGTGTAATATACCATTGAGAAGCTATGGATTAGGCACAACTTCGACATGTTGAATACTTTTTGAGATTCCACACGGTTTAAGAGCAGTTTTGAAAATAGTGCGGCGGATGACGAGTGGCAGCTACCATTTTTTTGCGTTTTTTTCTAAACCGCTTGCCGGAATGAAGCAAATGATACGCTGTTGGATAGATATCGTCAAGGCGCATCTTTTTCATATATAAATCTTTCTCTAATTCATTACGGTTTAAGAGCAGTTTCAAATTTACTAAATCGCGGAATTCTATTTTTCAATTTTTTTCAAATTTTCGGTACTGTTTTCGCTGCAGTTTTTGAACCGTTTGTCGAAATGAGGCGTGTGATACGCCGTTGAAAAGGTACGAACGAGGTGCAACTTTCATATGTTGAAATATTTTTGAGATTCCTTGCGGTTTTAAGTTAATTTTGAAAATTGTGCGATGGATGATGAGTGGCAGCGGCTGTTTTTTCGTAAATTTTTTCAAACCGCTCGGCGGAATGATGCAAATGATACATCATCGGAATGATATCGACGAGGCGCAACTTTTTCATGTAGAACACGTTCTCTAATTCCTTACGGTTTAAGAGCAGTTTTAAAATTACTAAAATGCGGATACTCTGTTTTTTGATACACCAAAACCGACGTGTGTACTGCATCATATAGAAGAACACACTGCTTCGGACAGAAAACCGCACTACATCAGACAGTCAAGCGAACTTCATGATTTGTCTTATCGGACGTAAATTTTCTTAGATGAGCTTTTTTGTGAGTTGTTGTTGTCCTTTTTTTATGAACGACAAAAGAACGCACTGCTTCAGACGGAAAGCCACACTGCATCAGACACTCAAGCAAACTTCATGATTTGTCTTGTCTGGCATAAATTTTCTCAGATGAGCTTTTTGTGAGTTTTTGTTATCATTTTTTATGAAATACAGAAGAACGCACTTATTCGGACGGAAAACCGCACTGCATCAGAGAGTCAAATGAACATCATGGTTTCTTTCGTCATTTCATAAAAAAAATAGTTTTCTTTTGACTTTTTTTCAAACAAGTGTACTGCAGAGACTGAGCGAGTGAACTACATCTGATAAGAAGCGAACCTCTTCGAGATGTTTCGATTTCCGTTGAATTTGTTTTAGTCTCATCTGGAATACATGGTCAATGTTTAGTGAGCTGCATGAAAGGGGAAAATGGGCTGCATTTAAAAATCACATTGCATCAAAAGAATGTTACCTCCCACCAACATTTTTTTTGTTTTTTTTAAAGAACAAGTGAACTGCACAAAAACACAAAGTACTACACGACCGAGCCAAACAAACTGCACGCACACATTCTGTTTTTTGTGCCACTGTCTATGGTCGTTGATGATGCTCATGGGGCACAATACATCCATCAATTGTTTTACACAACCACACACACATACATACACACAAAATCAGCACTAGCACCTGCCAGAGCTGCAAGAGAGGATCAGCAGAACTGTATTTGGGGACCAACCGAGCTGCACAAAATCAGAAACCTGCAAATGTAGCTAAAGATGACACTTGCACACCAGCACCGAAATCTATAAAATCAACAGAAACACTAGTAACTGGGCGCCCAACCGCACCGCACCGTGAGCACAAGCAAACCGCAGCGCTGTGCACTAGCAAAATCTGAAGAAAGAAAATTTTCTTTCTGAAGTACAATAGAACCAGCACGGCGGCGCCTGCAAACGAATTTGGAACATGCAAGAGCTGGGCTCGTGCAAGTGTACTGCATAGCTGGCCGGAGTCAATGATCCCCACGACAACGCTGCTGGAGCTACTCATCAGGGGGAAGGACCCTTTTTGTGTGACTCCGTGTGACTCCTCACCCGCAAGCCACCGGAGTAGCAGCTCCCAACCGCCGGCACACC
>NC_041383.1:126275151-126296081 GCF_002162155.2 Triticum dicoccoides | reverse complement strand
GTGGTGGCGTCACGTTGCAGATCGAGGGGGAATGGGAGGAGCGCACCAGGATGGCGCGGAACGACACAAACGCCCTGGTCGATGGGGAGTAGAGCGCACCAAGTAGCTGCAAAGGATGAATGGGATGAATGGGAGGAGGTGGACGAACGGGGAGGAGAGGGAAGAGTCGCCGGCGACCCCCTTGAAGCCAAATGGCCCTCGACCCGGGGACAAAGAACACGCCCCCGGGATGGCGACGTGCAGATCCGAAGCCGGGCAGCTGCCGATGGACGGTGAAGGGGCCGATCCAGTGAGACGGTGGTTGGTAAGGGGGCGGCCGGATCTGAAACGGCGAGGGTGTGTTGCGAGGGGAGCGCGGCGTCCAGCTCCGTTGCTGTGCGGCCGGTGGGATGTCGTGGGGGGCTCGGCCGACTGGGCGGCCAGCGCAATGTGGTGGGGGCGCGGCCGATGGGAGGAGGAAGTTGGGGGAGGCGGGTCGTGGGTCGGGCCGTTGGCTATAGGATGGTGGTGCGGTGGCGACGCGGGAGAAGCAGGGGAGGTGGTGGTGCGGCGGCGGCGCGGGAGAAGCAGGGAAGGTGGTGGTCCAGCGGCGGGGTGGCGGTGAGCGGGATGTGGTGGTGCGGCGATGGGCTCGAAGGGGGGATCGTGTGGAGTGGAGGGAGGAGCATGGGGAGAGAGAGGGGAGTGGGTGGTGACGAGAGGATAAGGTGGGGTGGTGCGGTTCGGTTTGATCCAGTTGTGGGATGGGGTGGACCGTGGGTTCGGTTCGGTTAGTTGTTGCGTTGCAGCTCGAAAGTGTTAGCAGAATAAGACTAGGGTGTTAGCAGAATAAGGTCTTAGGGGGTGTTATTAGAATAGACCCACCCTATATATATATATATATATATGAAAATAATGGTTAACCAAAAAATGGTAAACTATTAGATGCAAGGTTACAAATATTTGAAAAAAACAATAATTGAATTGTATGCATTTTATGATTAAATTTAATAAATGTAACATTTTTGCAAAAACTATGATAATTAAAATATTCATTCGTATTTAAAAAAAACCCGCAAATGACTCCTTATGCCAACCAGAACTTCTTCAGGGTTTCGGTTATTCATCTATTCTTTGGCATGTTGGTTCTCATAAAACCTTCTTGGGACCTTCTCTTTGTCTGACAAATTCCTGAGATATTGGGCTAGCGCCTTGTGTTTCGCCCTCACACCATGCTTCATTTGGTATCCTTTGACAACTCCTTCGGCGCGCTCAAGAATACTAACGAAAGCCGGGTCCAGATATTTGCCACAGAAAGCGCAACGATATGCCATACGCTTAAGCGCGTTGCACTATCCATTCTGCAATTCTTTAAGGGTTTTCTGAGTGTGTGCATCCATCTCTCCTTCGGAAATGTCTGCATAATCATGAGAATAAGGCTGCAAGTTTAAATTATGTATGATATAAGCTGCACCATTGTTTACAATACCTGATATTCCCTAAGTTCCATACTGTAGTGCCTACAAATTATTTCTAAAGTAAATATCAAATCCATATGAAAGCATAAATCATATGATGTACTTTAAAAAATTGTCAATAAACATGCACAACCTTTATGATGTCTAACTTTTAGCATAAAACCAAAACGCACTAAATTGTGGAGTGGATGAACCATTAATTTCTCAAAGATTGATTGAATAAATAATGATCATTACGTACTGATGATCAACATTATATTTAGAGGTAGATTCCATTATGCCAATTCAACAATGTATTGGTGGTTTAATGATTAACCTCTAACCTTAAACTTGAAGACAGATCTAGGGTTAAAAAATTAAAATTATCCTGACGGAATTCCAGTCCATGCCGTGCATGTGCTGCTCCTTGTGATGGACGACGGAGTAGTGCACCTCGTTGACACGATGCTTCTCTGGGTCGGACACCGAGTAGTCCAAAGCTTTCTTGTTGGGATCCTGATCCATGCGATGGACGACGACGTTGGTGGTTAGCCCCGCAAGTCCATGATCTATTGGGACGGCATCCATGACAGGCCCCCACGTCCATGCCCACGATCTATCATGAGTGCCAATCGAACTCCACAAGTGGATTTCATATTTGGCGGCAGGGAGGCGGGCGTGTGAGCGGCGGCGATAGTTTTAGAGCATACCCTAGGGGGAGAGATGCGAGGAGTAATTGGTAGTTACCTACGATAGCGGAAATACTTGTGAGAAAAATTAATTGGTCGGCGTTGGGCACCTTCAGTGCAGCGGCGCTTATTTAGGCGCTTAATTAGGATCCTAGAAAAAAAATCACAAGCATAGGCGCTTGGGGCAGGAGCTAGGAACTGGATTTTGTACATCTACGTGATGCAATCGAAAGATCGTGTCCGGGGTGGATGGGTTGGGGATTGAAAATTGTGTACATAAACCCTAATGCTCAAGACTTGTGAAAACATCAGATCAAATTGTCATCAAGTGATCTAGTATTAGTTGGATCGAGACTTTGTGATCATCATGTAGCCACGCCACAAACACGATGGTTCTAGTATTACTTGGATTAACACCTTAGGCAGTAAACTAGTGCATTTCCTTTTTGAGTCACCATCTTCCTTCTTGAAAACAACATGTACACACTCATCATGTATACCATAACACATCAGAATCTGTTAACGAGCGCTCACAAGCTTAACTAGCTTCAAACGAACCTAGCCAATCAGGGTTTTATGCTACTTAATCTAAATGAGCCAATGATTAATGAGCACGAGTTTAACAAGCAGATATGCCAAACCACACACCAATTAACATAGTTCTACCTTAGTTCAACACTTCCATATATACAAAAGCAAGCACCACTTAGTAGTACTGGTGCACATAGTTCGACCATAAACGTTCACCAACAAAGTTCTAGCTGCGAGGGTAGTACTTAGCATAGTTAAACCCAAAAGAGCATCAGTTCTAGTTGCGAGGGTAGTACTTAGCATAGTTAAACCCAAAAGAGCATCAGTTCTAGCTGCTAGGGTGCGCACTTCCCTAAAGCCTCAAAGAAGCCTCATCAAGTAGTTGGCATACGCGGCGTGCTTTCACCCTGAAAGCGTGGCCATTCTTCATGCTGCTTTAGGATGTTTCGACTACATGGTTAATGGTACTCGACAGGTCACCTTTCATCACCTCGCTACAATAAGGGCATCCGTACCCTTTCCGAATCTAGGCCTCACACATTTCTCGAGCTCACCACTGTCCAGCTGCCTCACCTTCTGCCTCCTGTAGATCCTCTGGGTTTCTGGGTCGCTGTCGACGTCGTCACTTAGGACCTACATGTAGTACAAAATGTTGCGTAAGTATATTTAATATGATAATTCAGCAGGCACATAGTCTATGAAACATAATGTAATTGATGACAGCGTAAAATATCTTCAAATGATGTTGAAAAAATAAATGCATAACTTATTAGTTGCTACATAAGCAACTAAATGGGATAGTACCATATAGTAAAAAAATAAAGGATCAACCATACATGTCGAAGAGAGCACTAGCATTGCCACATTTTGCCACACATTTTTCCCAAGCTTGCCTAAGGGAACCTTGCCACACTTTTTGTGTGTATGCCATGTGGGACCCAAGTGTGGCTTGCCTAAGGTGTGGCTGGAACCAAACACTCACTTAAGTTGGTCAAACTTGCCTAACCTTAGGTATGGAAATCTTTGGCAAAGTTAGTCACAAACCAGACAACCCTTTAGTGCAACAAAATTCACTTGTTACGCAAAAATGCATGAACTGATGATGTAACATGGTAGAGCAGCATACAGATGTACTAATGCAAAAAAAGACTAATAACTTACATGCATGACTAGATAAAATAGCTAGTGAGCTGTATCTATTTAGGGTTAGAATTTTGTGCTTATGATGATGGATATTGAAAGTCCCCATGTTATCATCGTGGAAGTTTCCCCTGTTGATCGATACTCCACCCATCAATGTTCCTGAACCATTCAACGTTCTAGGTAAAGTAGTTATTATGAATTCTGAAAATAGGTGATCCCAAATGTTGTAATTACAAAAATGGTTTTTATCATTTATGCCACCAGTTGTGTCCCACAACTAAGTATCACCACTAGGAATTTCTACTGCTAAAAAAACCATCGCTTCATTAGACACATGCTAAAAAATGCCACTGCACATCATTATTGTGATCTCAAATCTATCTGGACATGTTATAATGGCATCAATACCTATGGACCAACATGCCAGCTCTCCCTCTATCTCACTACAATAAAGTGTGGGCCCACTTGATCCCAACAATGTTCTTATTTTCCTGTAAAATTATTCGCTTACTTACTCCTCACAAGTGGGGCCACACTTATCATTGTGAGATAGAGAGAACTAAAATGTGGGTCTGGGCTTTTTTTTGTCATATTGGATGGTCAACAAGTTTTACATGAAAATAACAATGTCTAATGGCATTATTGAGCAAACATCTAACGTAACGATGGCATTTTTAATACATCTAATGGCATTTTTGAGTAAGCATCTCACGAATCGATGCATTTTTGAGCGACTGTAACTTCTAAGGGAAAAACTGAGTAGTGGGATACAACTGGTGGCATAAATGATAAAAACCCTACAAAAGAACTAATTGAAACAACTCAAGTAAAACATTGATGATATCCAATTTCTTTCTAAAATGCCATTGCTTAGAGATAATCAATGTTTAAAATCATTGCCACAGCCACTTATGGAACATTTAAACCAAAGATTGATCAAGTGCAACCAAACATGTACTCAACATTTTAATACCTTATTTGCCTTGTACTGACCAGAGAAAACCTAGGATATTACAAAATAAATAAATAAATAAATAAAGGGGATAGATGACTAACCTCTTCTTCGTTCTCGTCGACGACGACCACAGGTGGGGGCAGGGGAGGCAACAACCGCGACAGATGAACACCCGGCTGAGGTTGAGGAGCCACCACCTGCTCCAGCACAGAAGCCAGAGGTGCTAATTATTCTGGATTATTAGCATAATAATTTATATAGGTCAAAAACTGACATATACATGCCTCAATACATGTTATCTAGCTACACAGCTATGGATCCAGGATTTCATACTTGGGTGTTCAAAAATTTATATTTCAAACTAAAACCACAACAATATTTTTCAAATGGAGGGAGTAATATCTAAAATTTTCATGTGAAAAGATTCTTTGTCCATCGTAATGACAGTACTGACATGAATGACATAAAATGAAGATTATTTACTTCATGACCATACAATATGACATTTTCATACACAAGGCATGGTGTTGTTGTCCTTAAGTTGCAGAAAATATTTTCACAATCAACTACGTAGGTAATTCAATTCTAAGATCAAGCTACGTATTTGTATTAGCATAGTCACCAAACCTAGGTGGATTTATTAGCAGAATAATTTATCTAGATCAAAAATTGCCTATACAGGGCTCAACACATGTAACCTAGCTAGTTACCTAACACATCTACTGAATATTGATATGGAGTCCATCGATCAGAGATAAAAAGAAACCCTGCCTTCCCCAAAAATAGACAAAAGTACTGACCAGAGCACACCTAGGATTTTTAAAAAATTTAAAGGAGATAGATTACTAAAGTCTTCTTTGTTGACGTTGCCGACGACCATAGGCTCGGGCACAGGAGGCATCACCCGCGGCAGAGGAGACAACTGCTCCGTCTAAGGAGCCAGAGCAGCTACGTGGTCCCACATAAATAGTAGAAAATTTTATATAGATCAAAAAATGTCATATACATGCCTAAACTAATGCAACCTAGCAACACAGCTTCGGATCCAGGATTTCAAAGTTGGGTGTTCAAAAATTTATATTGCAAACCAGAACCACAACAATATTTTTCAAACGGCTGAGATCAAGTTGGCTTTTGACTCCAGAAGGTATTCTTCTGCCTCTGCTTCTGTTACTCAAGAAATTAAAGAGTTAGGAGTAATATCTAAAATGTTCATGTGAAAATATTATTTTTCCATCATACTGACAGTACATACATGAATGACAAAAAATGAAGATTATTTAGTATGACATTTTCGTAAACAAGGCATGGTGCTGTTATCCTTTACTTGCAGAAAATATTATGCTGAAAATAAGCAACCAAATAATATATTTCAAGTAGGGATGATAACATGTCTAAAATATTAGACCCTATGGTAATTGGACTCCAGGAATCAAGCAATTGGTGTTGAGCAAATTGAATGACAAAAAATGTGTCTGCTGGATTAAGCGTGAGAGGCTAGTTTATACAAATTGACATGAAGTTTAGTGCACAAACTACACCACTTTTAGTCCATTTAGCAAAAAAAGAACCATATATAAGAAATTTCGGGCAAAAAAATTTGGGTGGTTGGTAGATCTATCTCAAAATTTGGCATCAACACATTTTGGATGCACGAGAGCCATGGATTGGAGTGGTTGGTAGATCTTAAAAACAAGATAACCTATACAATGAGGAGCCGACCCCCACACCCATGCACCCATGTGGATCCGCACTTGAAACCTACCGGATCTAACGAATCTAGGAACAAATTTCATAGATGGAAGAAAAGCACAAACCCTAGCCATGCCCAAAAATAGATAAGGGACTGAACAAGGAAACCTAGGATATTTCCAAAAATAGGACTGACCTCTTCTTCGTCGTCATCGCCGTCGATGTTGACCATGGGTTGCGGCAGAGGAGGCAGATGGCGTGGCAAAGGAGGCAGAGGAGTCACCTGCTCCGGCGGAGGAGCCACCTGCTCCGGCGTAGGTGACTGCTACGCCTCGAGCTTGCGTTGGATTTCCCCAAGGAGGAGAGGATGATGCAGCACAGTAGCGTAAGTATTTCCCTTAGTTTTTGAGAACCAAGGTATCAATCCAGTAGGAGACCACGCGCAAGTCCCTCGTACCTGCACAAAACGATAGCTACTCGCAACCAACGCTTAGGGGTTGTCAATCCCTTCACGGTCACTTACGAGGGTGAGATCTGATAGAGATAATATTTTTTGATATTTTTGGTATAAAGATGCAAAGTAAAAAGTAAAAGCAAAGCAAGTAAATAAAGTGATGGAGATTGATATGATAAGAATAGGCTCGGGGCCATAGGTTTCACTAGTGGCTTCTCTCAAGAGCATAAGTATTCTACGGTGGGTGAACAAATTACTGTTGAGCAATTGACAGAATTGAGCATAGTTATGAGGTTATCCAGGCAATGAAAATGTATATAGGCATCACGTCCGTGACAAGTAGACCGAAACGATTCTGCATCTACTACTATTACTCCACTCATCGACCGCTATCCAGCATGCATCTAGAGTATTAAGTTAAAATCAGAGTAACGCCTTAAGCAAGATGACATGATGTAGAGGAATAAATTCATGCAATATGATAAATACCCCATCTTGTTATCCTCGATGGCAACAATACAATACGTGCCTTGCAACCCTTTCTATCACTGGGTAAGGTCACCGCAAGATTGAACCCAAAGCTAAGCACTTCTCCCATTGCAAGAACTACCAATCTAGTTGGCCAAACCAAACGGATAATTCGAAGAGACTTGCAATGATAACTCAATCATACATAAAGGAATTCAGAGAAGAATCAAATATTTTCCATAGAGAAGTTGGATCAGAAACCCACAACTCATCGCTCTCAACAAACACACCACAAAAAGAAGATTACATAGAATAGATCTCCAGGAGAGAGGGGGAGAACATTGTATTGAGATCCAAAAAGAGAGAAGAAGCCATCTAGCTACTAACTATGGACCCGAAGGTCTGAAGTAAACTACTCACACTTCATCGGAGGCTATGGTGATGATGTAGAAGCCCTCCATGGTGGATGCCCCCTCCGGCGGAGCTCCGGAACAGGCCCCAAGATGGGATCTCGTGGATACAGGAAGTTACGGCGGTGGAATTAGGTTTTTGGCTCCGTCTCCGATCTGTTGGGGGTACGTAGGTATATATAGGAGAAAGGAGTACGTCGGTGGAGCGTCAGGGGGCCCACGAGGTAGGGGGGCGCGCCCAGGGGGGAGGGCCATCCCTTTATCAGCCGCCTCGGAGAGAAGGCCATCCCTTTATACCATATGTTGAGAAAGACAGATCAATTCATCTGGAGTCCAGCTGCTGATGAAGCGTTGGAGGATTTGAAGCGGCAATTAGCCAATCCGCCCGTTCTTGCAGCTCCGGTCGACAAGGAGCCGTTATTGTTATACGTAGCGGCCAATGCTCGTGTAGTTAGCGTGGCTATTGTGGTAGAACGCAAAGATGCAGGCAAGGAATATCCGGTACAGCGGCCGGTTTACTATATCAGCGAGGTGCTTATTGAATCCAAGCAAAGGTATCCGCATTGGCAGAAGCTGGTATATGGAGTTTTTATGGCAAGCCGGAAGTTGAAGCAATATTTCCAAGGGCACCCCATCACAGTGGTCAGTTCAGCTCCCTTGGGCGATATCATACAGAACCGGGAGGCGACTGGCCGGATTGCCAAGTGGGCCATAGAACTTGGGCCGCACGGATTGAAGTACGTGCCTCGGACGGTGGTGAAGTCTCAAGCAGTTGTTGATTTCATCAATGATTGGACGGAGTTGCAAGCACCAGAGGAAAAGCCGGATCACACATATTGGACTATCCATTTTGATGGATCCAGGCAATTGGAAGGCTCGGGGGCTGGAGTCGTATTAACTTCCCCACGAGGTGATAAGTTTTGGTATGTTCTCCGCTTAATGTTCCCTTGTACTAATAATGCAGCTGAGTATGAAGCCTTGCTCCATGGTCTCCGGATGGCGAAAGAGATGAATCTAAGTTGGGTGAAGTGCTTCGGTGACTTGGACCTGGTAGCTCAACAAGTGTCTGGCACTTGGGATTCTAAAGACCCACTTATGGCTGCATATCATCGTGAGGTGGATATTGTTGCAGGTCACTTCAAGGGTTATCAGGTGGATCACGTGGATCGTCGGAAAAATGAAGCAGCGGACGCTTTAAGCCGGTTGGGCTCTCAGCGTAAACCGGTCCCGCCTAATGTCTTTCTTGATGTGTTGCACAATCCGTCAGTCAAGCTCCTAGGTGAAGCGGATTTTGCTATTCCTGATCCGGAGGCTCACTTGGTGGCAGCCCTGCATGTTATACCGGATTGGACAGTTCCTTATCTTGCGTACATGCACCGGGGAGAGTTGCCTGAGGATGAGACTCTAGCCAGGCAGATAATCCGGCGATCCAAATCTATGACAATTATCAATGGCGAATTACATCATTGCAGCGTATCAGGGGCGTTTCAACATTGCGTTTCTCCTAAGGAAGGTTGTGCAATTTTACGCGAAATCCATGAAGGGGATTGTGGTCACCACGCCGGTTCAAAGTCTCTGGTGGCTAAGGCGTTTCGTCACGGGTTTTACTGGTTGACAGCTCATGCTGATGCGGAGGATTTGGTTAAACGGTGTGATGGCTGTCAGAAATTTTCAAGGCATGCTCATATGCTGGCTCAAGAATTGAGGATGATTCCAATTACTTGGCCGTTTGCAACATGGGGGCTGGATATGGTTGGACCTTTTAAAAGATCCAAGGATAAGAAAACCCACCTTTTGGTGGCAGTTGACAAGTTTACCAAGTGGGTTGAAGCGGAGCCTGTCAGCAAGTGTGATACAGCTACAGCGGTACAGTTCATTAAAAAAGCGATTTTCCGGTTTGGCTTTCCACACAGTATTATTATTGACAATGGTACCAATTTATCCAAGGGTGCTATGAAGGAATTCTGTGAACGTGAGCACATCAGACTTGACGTATCTTCAGTGGCTCACCCCCAGTCCAATGGGCAGGCAGAACGAGCTAATCAAGAGATCTTGCGAGGCATCAAACCCCGGCTTATGGTTCCATTGCAAAGAACACCGGGATGTTGGGTTGAAGAGCTACCATCAGTGCTATGGAGTATTAACACTACGCCCAACCGATCTACAGGATACACACCGTTTTTATGGTCTACGGAGCAGAGGCAGTTCTCCCTAGTGATATCCGGCACGATTCGCCTCGTGTGGTGGCTTATGTTGAAGCAGACAATGAGACAGCACAGCAAGATGCTTTGGACCTAATAGATGAGGAGCGTGACATAGCGGTTGCCTGCTCGGCGATTTATCAACAAGATCTTCGTCGCTATCACAGTCGCCGGGTCAGAACCAGAACTTTTCAAGAAGGAGATTTGGTACTTTGGCTCATCCAAGATCAGACGGATATGCACAAGTTATCCCCACCTTGGGAGGGACCTTTCGTGGTCAGCAAGAATCTGCACAACAGGTCGTACTATCTGATTGATATTCGAGAGCATAAAGACTCACGCACATCAGAGGAGGAGACCAACAGGCCGTGGAATATAGCTCATCTTCGGCCTTACTACACTTGAGCCATCGGCTCTATCTATGTACATATTATGGCAGTGTATATATTATCATTAATATAATAAAACCGGAGCCTCAGCTAAAGCGAGGTCTCTGTCCTTTCATATCATGCATGGTTACATGGAGTGGTTCTGTTTTAAAAAGGCCTCCGGTTTACCCCTTGAAATTTGCTTTTCAAAAAAGGCTTTGTGATATCACTTGGGGCCTTGGTCGTGTCCGAACCAACGCGACACCTTTTGATAGGCGAAAGCCACCAGATCACTTGGGGACATGGTCAAGTCTGAACCAGTCACGTCTCTTGATCGGCCTAAGGCCACAAAATCACTCGGGGGCTTGGTCGAACCCGAACCATTGCCACGCCTTTTGATCGGCATAAATGCCACGGTTTCATTTGGGGACCTGGCTGACTTGAACCATTGTCACTCCTGTTGGGGGCTTGGTCCTGTCCGACCGTGGTAACACCATCTGATCAGCTCAGTAAAGCATGTTTTTGCAAACGGTTTTTATCATTGCCTTTGCTGCCATATTTCTCTTATGTCTATTATTCAATTTTTGTTGTACTTCCTTTAAACCACCAATTACTTTTTCCGGTTTAGCTGACGGGATTCAGTTCATTTGTAATCCGGAGAAATATGCCCGGTTTAACTTTCCTGTTAACATCATGGAGTAGCAGGGGGGGCTTATAATGACCCAGCACGGTTTACATGGGAAGCCAGCATTCTAACCAAAAAACACGGGAGTTGTTTTCTCCCCTTTGATGGTAATGGTCTATAAACCGTCCGTTTGAAGCCTGGCTAAGCCAACTTTATGCCCAACAATGGCAAGTATTTTGTATCGCATATTTGATTATATGTTTTAAATACATTGATATATATATATCAAGGTTATAAACCGGTTGGCGGTATAACCGCCACCGCAGTTCAAGATTTTCTGATTGCAGGAAATATAAATTAAGGATTTCAAGCAAAAGTATGAGTACTTATGCACGAAGGCATATTTAAGGCAGAAGTATTGACTATCCTATTACAAGGCAACGAGGTGCCCAAATAAGATCATTGTTGTTCCGGTGGATCATGATAAAGCACCCACCTAAACCGGTTTCCGGTTCAAGTCTGTTCATCAATCCGGTTTGACGGTTGTGGGTCGTCCCGCGCCGCTTCAGCTTCCTCATCTCTATCCATTGGCTGGAAATCAACAGTGGTCCAGTCGATTCCCATTAAAGCTTGAAAGACAGCTTCTTCATGGATCAGAGAAGACGGTTCAATATCAGGAGTGTAAGTATGCTTACGGGTTGGAGGAATCAGATTCTCCGCTTTAGGAGTTGGTGCAGGCACTCGTTTGTTCTGATCATTATACTGGGCTTGATAATGCGACAAGTCTGCCTCTTCAGCCAATTGACAAGCCAGAGGGCATACTGCACGGTTTATCGCCCTCAAGTCTTCATTGAACTCTGAGCCATCTTCCTTCAAGCCGGGATAGCCTTGAGCTGCTTCAACAGGATCGAAATCCGGTACCCATGCTTTTGCCCGGATTAAGGCGTTGATGGCTCCGGTTCGAGCAGCAGATTTTTTCAGTTCTTCAATCCGAGCAGGAAGCATTGACAATCTATTAAGAGTGTCTTGGATTAAAGTGGGTGCCGGATTGTTATGCGATGCAGTGGTGATGATCCGCTGCGCTCCGGTATACAGCTGTTCAATTAAAGTATAGGCAGCCTTCAATTTCTTCCGAACATCTGACCCTAAGTGACCAATGCGTGTACCTATAACTATACAGGAAAGATCACAAACCGGATATATCATAAGCAGGCCAAAGTTGTCCAAGAAACCAAAAGGAACTTACCAAAGATAGCAGCGGTCATGGAATAAACTTGCCGCTTTACGGCGGTCAGCTCATCTACCACCGGTTTAAGAGCAGCTTCAGCGTTTTCAGCTCTTTTTATTAAATCGGCCTTCTCAGTGGCCCAATCAGTCCGCTCCTTCTCGAAGCCCTCCTTCATCTGTTCGGTGATACTCAAAGCACTGGTTAATTCTTCCCTTGCCTTGTCAGTTTCAGCTTGCTGGGTTTTCAAAATTTCCTGCAGATCAGTAATACGGTCTTCTTTGATCCTCCCTTCAGCCTGCATAAAGACAGTGCTTGGCTTTCAACAAACGGTACAAGAATTTGAAGTACCAACCACATAACAAGTTATATGCTTGATACTTGGGGGCTAATGTACCTTCAATTTTCATCTATTACTAAATCGCAAAGTCCCAAGCTCAATACAGGTATTCAACTTGTCACTTGGGGGCTAATGGCTATTTTCTCAGTTATATTCTGATGTTAGAATCTTTATTGGAGTCCTGGTTTAACTATACTAAGTTGAACCGGCCCTTGGGGGCTACATTGATGGAGTTCAAAGTATTGCGGGCTATATTCAAGTCCCGGTTTGAAGAAGATTACAAACCGGCCCTTGGGGGCTAGGAGGTTTAATACAGTAGAAGCAATTAAAGAAAGAAGAAGCGCAAGGAAGTTACCTCAAATTTATCTCTCATTATCTTTACTAGGCCAGCTTCACAGTCATGAATAGTATATAGCCGGTTCAAATAACCAGAATGAACATCTTGGGCACTCAGAGCAGCATATGTTTCCAGATCAACATTCCATTTGCCTTTGTTCATGCCAGGAGAATCTTCTTTCATAGTATGCTTGGCCAAAGCGACGGGATTCCCTGGTTCAAAGCGACCTACGTCGGTAATTACAATGTCATCATCCTTGAACTCGCCGGTTTGCGTTGGCGCGGTCGGTTTATCAGCAGGCTTTGAAGGACTGCGGGATCCATCGATCCGGACGGAGTTGGCAGGCTGGTCAACAGGGACTGAGGTATCAATAGGCCTTTTATCAGTAATAGCATCATCTTGCAAAGGAGGATCATTGGGAATATCTTCAGGAACGAACGATTCAAGATCTGGTGTTTTATCCTGTTCAAGGGCAGCATCTTCCTTGGCCGCTTTATTCAGGCGGGCTTTCTTGCTTGGTTTTGGTTTAGCCCTGAAGGAGAAACAAAAAGTCAAGGAACAGCAAAAGTTGTAACGTGGCATACCAGAAGCATATGTTCAGTCTAGCTTACCCAAGAACCGTTTTCAGTGGTGGCAGCTGACTGGCCGACGATTCACCAGAGGAAGAATGGGAAGTAACCTGATAATCGGAGTCGTATGGATTAAGAGGTTGACGGATGAAGCCCGCTTTAGGACATAAATTAATAAAAAGGTCGGAGACCTCAGAGCGGCATTTTCGGACCGGGCTGTTTGGTAAACCGGCGGATGTAACTACCTGGCCGCTGTGTCGGGTTGTGCGGCGAGCTTCATGTTGCTGAGTCTTCATAAGAAATTTGGGATCCAAATAAGCAAGAGGATGAGAAAATTTAACTTTCCGGTTTGCTTGGTGAAATTTTGGCAAGGGCAAAGGATCCGAATCGGAAGAGAGAATAATTACCTCAGCGATATCAGCATTACTAGCTTTAGCGTCGTCCTGACAAGTATCATCATCAATAAGGCGTGTAAAAAGTAGGCCTAGTGAATCGAGTTCTACCTCAGGGTCCGAGTTACCCACATCATCATCAACAGCCAGATCGGATGAAGCAGTGGTTTTCCTCTTTTTGGCAGGCTTCTTGACGACCTTGGTCTTTGGCCGGATTGGCCGATCTGCTTTCTCCGGTTTGTCTTGTGGAAGCTTCTTGCTCCAAAACGGATTATCACCCTGGGTAAGCAGCAATTGATGTCAGACAGAGATAGCAATAACAGGTTCAATAAAAAGTACAATCCAAAACTTACGGCTGGCGGTTTGTTGGTAGCACAGAAAGGGGGCAGGCCGGTCTGAGCGCAGAGGTGCTCCGGTTCGTTCAGCATTTTCTTCACAGACTCTGTGACTTCATCATCGGAGAGTTGGATGTTGATGTATCAGAGTGGGTCATCAACGCTACCGGTATACTAGCACATTAACCCGGAGCGTCGGCTGGGAGGCAGTATGCTCCATGATATCCAACAGCGTGCGAGATCTACTCCTGTTAAACCGTTGGCCATGAAGGCTCGGAGCTTGGATAGTTGCGAAGCGTATTTACTCCTCTCCTTGGCACTTAACCTTTGTGGGAAGGGGTGTGTATTGCTGAGCCGCTCCGGACGAAAGCCAGGCAAAGGATTTTCATCATTAGGGGAAGTGTCTTTGCAGTAAAACCACGTTGCATTTCACTCCTTGGGGTGACTGTGTAATCTGGCATCGGGATAAGTAATTTCTTTCCTTTTCTGAATTGCCATACCGCCCAGTTCGGTATTGGGACCATCAGTGAATTCTGTGCGGCGGTTTAAGTGGAAGCAGTCCCTCAACAATTCAAATGTGGGTTCCTCTTGAAGGTATACCTCACAGAGCACTTGGAAGTGGCATAAATTGGTAACAAAATTGGGGCCAGTGTCTTGCGGGCGAAGTTGAAAATTGGCTAACACGCCCCGGTAAAATTTAGAGCCGGGCGGTTTGAAGCCTCGGGCTAAGTGATCCGCAAAAATCACAACCTCTCCCTCTTGAGGTGTGGGAGGACGTTCATTACCAGGAACCCTCCAGTGGATAGTCTCTTTGCTGTCTAAAGCGCCGATCGAGACTAAATCATCTAACTGAGTTTCCGTGACACGAGAAGGAACCCAGTTGCACTCATATACTTGTTTGGCCATGGTAAGATCTACAAGAAATAAGTGATTCCGGTTCAAGATCATGTTGGATAAAGGAAGGCGCTGGTATAAACAAAGCTAAATCGGAGGCAGTATATTTAAATCGGAATTTTATGAAGTGGTGTCATATGGCTAGAGAGTTCTGGCGGTTCGACAAGGGGACTAATGATATATACCGGTTTACTAACTTTTTCTATACTAAGTTAAACCGCCTGATCTAACCAATTGAGGTTGCGGATGGCTAAGTATGCAGAAACAGGTTTCACAAGGTCCTATTGTAGTAATGGATCTGAAGCAAGTTCAGAAAAACAGAAAATATTCAAAAGATTAAAAGCAGAGCGGAAGTGAATCAATGGGCAGGTATGTAGATGAGATCTATTGACTTGAGCGTGAAACTACAGGTGGATGCTAAAAGGCTACTGCTAATCAGAGCAGGGTTTCACAGATCTATCCAGGAATCTAGGTACGAGCATGAACAAGTGAGGAACACGGCAAGAACAGGAAACCCTAGAATGGATCTATGTCAAGAAGAGCAGAAGGCTTACCAGAATTGAGGAAGACGCGGAAAGCTACCGCAGTGCTCTGGATCATTCAGGTTGATGTAGCGGCCCAGGACGGTGCAGAGGTCGATGACGGTGGCGGAGCTCCGAGGCTGGCGACGCGAGGAAGACGAAGAGAAAGAGACGAAGGGGAAAAAAGGAAATGACCCTTCGGTCCTATTTATAAGGCAAAGGGCGTGTGTCAGGCGCGCGAATCCGGGAGCCGCAGAATTCGGAAGTGGAGCTGCTGCCTTGGGTATCGCAGATCTATTAATAAAAGAAGGCGTTATAAATGTTAACTTCATGATGACGTCATGCCGGTTTACAGCAACCAGAGATGATGACGACATAGCGGTTTACCAATTACCAGAAGATGTTGAAGACAAAGATTTTTGTGAAGGATTGACATGAACCAGTTCAAATCAACCTGGGGCCTAATGTTGGGGATATTGCCACTGGGCGTGAACCGGCCTACCTGGGCCGGGTTATCTTCATTAGTAGTGTAAAGGTGATTAAGTAGATGAAGGCCCAAGGCCTGTAGTCGGTTTAGAACCTATAGCCGTAAACCGGCTTGATATGTAAACTTGCATTGTAAGTTAGGAATAGAGAGAGACCAACCGGGATACGAGTATGAACCGGTGTGGGACTCTGTGGACCGACGGGCGTTACCCCTGTATATAAGGGGACGACCCGGCGGCGGTTCAAGGACAGACAACAACAACTCGAGCCTAGGCGAAGCGTGTTTGCTCCCTAGCCATCGAAACCACATCAATTCCATCACAACTAGACGTAGGCTTTTACCTTCATCGAAGGGGCCGAACTAGTATAAACCCTCGTGTCTTTGTGTCCGCATTAACCCCTTCAAGTTAACCCGTAGCGATGGCTCCACAACTAAGTCCTTTCACAAGGACATCTGCCGTGACAAATCCACGACACACACCATCATCACCAACTTTGTTTTTTAAAGAGTAGAGATATATGTTATATATATTCCCCTTGATTTTTCTTATGTATAAAGTTGTGATATAAAAGATTTGTATATTTCTTTACAGAGGGAGTATCTCTCTGTCAAAATATATATTTATGTGTAACTAGTTACTCCTGTCTTTCTACTTCCTTTCGCTGATATGTGGGGCAACCGGCAACGGGGTCCACGTGCCATATGCACAAATGAGAGTGCACAACTGCACGGTAGACACACCCCGGTCATAGCGCCGTAGTAATGCCCAATGAGCCATCAAATCACAACCCCCCCCCCCTTTCCGGCTTTAGTAGTAAGCTGGACGGACGAAGCGGCAATATTTCACTGGGCCTGAATCCCCTTCTCCCTCGTCTGCTTGTTTAGACAAAAACCCCTCTCAGTGATTGCATAGGGTTTTCACATGGAGAACCAGGTACGAATTATTCATCCATCCCCGATAAATCCAAGTCCCTTGGTCGCAGGTAATCCTAGGATGGCAGCCGCCGCCGTTGATGCATTTTTCTTCCTACTGAATCTAGTGTGTTTCATTTGCAGTGCCAAAGTGCGAGGAGCCTACAGGTTTCTGCGCCCTCGGCGAGACGCCACACTTGTTCCTTCTCATCCTAACACAGTATTTTGAAACGCGCACAGTATGTTCCTAGAATCCTCTTTTCTATCTGGGAGGGTGGGTTTTTTTAACATGCTGTGTTCTCTTATTATTTTCCTGCAGTGTATTATTTACTCTGCCAGAACACATGTACTCAAGATGCTCGACCTTGCCATAACTGAATACACTAGTTTAATGGTCACAGTGAAGACAAGCCATGGATATAAGTTCCGAGTTGGGTTCATGAACCAAGAAGATCACTGCTTTTTTTATGGCCGAACTTGGATAAACTTTCTCAAGTGTTACAAACTGAAAGTTGGCGCACGAATGTTGATGGAAATAGCAGAACTTGGTCTCATCTTCACTGCGATCTTCCACCCCGACGTCATTCCAATTGTTCATCCATGTTAGTTTTGTATCTGGTTCTTGCTTGTTGCCTCGATTACTTCTTAATTCACCTATTCTGTCTAACTAATCATAATTTAACTTTAGAATTAGCAACAAATCTCTCACGAAGATGCTACTTCTAACTAATATTTTCTTATAATTGGTGGCACATGTAGGTTTTTTCAGAGTTAAGCAGTCTGCTCGTTTGTCACTCTGTAATAACTCGGCTATTACTGATGGCACTGAACTTGACTGGATACACATCCACAAGTTCCTACACTTTATTGATCGTCTTGAGGTCCTTATGGAGCGTTTCAATGGTGGAAGGCCACGTGGGATATGTGTGCCACTGCTGCACTCGTTGAACAGGTACAACTGTGTCGAGAAACTTACGGTACGAGCTGTTTTCTTTTATATATGTTGTTCATAAACTATTGCTTATACACAGTTTTACAACTGAGATCTTCTTGAAACAGGAACCGTCTAGTTCTATTGTTCCTATACAGATGCCTGACCATGGTCGGGTCAGACTTGCGCTGGGTCACAACATGATGTTTATGTCGACCTACTCAATTCCCCTTGGAGGTGAAAAGATACTTATTCATGGGTGGTCTCAAATAATGAAGGCCCGTCCATCTTGGAGAATAGGACAGAAGATTATGTTCATGCTTTTCCATGGCTCTAAAGCGAATATCCTGTTTATTGACCACATTGCAAGATGAAGCCGCTTTCAGAAGGTTGTGGATGTGCGGGGTGGCGGTCCTGGGGCTTGGTGGCCTCACAGTTGGTTAATTGTAGGCAAAGTAGCATTGTTCAAGGCGTGCTTTGTACGGTTGAACCTGTATAAGTACTCATACTGCTTTCAGCTTTGGTTGTTAAGTGCCCCTACTGGTTTCAGTTAAGGTTGTTAAGTACTCCTGCTGCTTTTACAGTCTGTCATGTTTCTTCAGTCCTGCCTTGCTCCAGCCGCAAAAACTAAACCAGCACCGGCTGGGCCGCCTGCTTCCGCCTCCCATGGCTGGCTGCGCCTCAGTGCACGCATCACCGCCCCACCGTCTCCTAAATCTTTAACGCCGACGTCCTCCGCGCGGTTTGGTGCACTCGCCGCGGCGCCGCCCTCTCGCGTTGTCAACATGGTCAACAAACAACAGGAATCAGCAGAAGTACGTGGATAGGATGACAGTAGGGGCCCACGACGGCTGCAACTCTTTCAAGACGCCTGCAAATCTTGAAAGTAATATGAAATGGGTTGTAAATATAAAAACAGATGACAAATTGGCAATTACTTTATAATTTTTTGCACATTTTCAGATTTCTATTTCACTCGGCATTAACCTAATTTAAATATATCTTCAAAGTACTTTAAATCTGGCTCGACATTTTGGTATTAAAAATAGTTTGGAACCCACAAAAATATGCGAAATTGGCCCTGGCCAACAAAAAAATGACTGCAATAAATTGCATAAGAAGTTGCCATGAGCTATATATAAATTATTAAGAAAATGAGTGGTATGACTTGTGGGCCTATTTAGTTGACACGTATGCAAGATTTTTTTAGTTATTATATACGTCAACAAACAATTCTAGCAGACGTCCGTTGGATGTCAATCCAACGGCCGTCGTGTTTCTTCAATATCTAATCTTCTTGCTCCAGCCGCCAAAGCAGCCCCGGAGGGACCGCCTGCTCCCGCCTGTCGTGGCCGGCTGTGCTGCCGCACAGGCCTCAGCGCCCCCTACTAGTCCCACCGCTGGCCAAGGCATCCCTATACTCACCCACCCCCCTGTTATTTTGCGGCGACGACAGCCTCACACCGCAGCCGAATCGGTGAACCCTCGTACTCCTCTCCGCGCGGGCTTCCACTGTCGCATCTTCCCCGGATCCTCATCATCCCTTTCCTTGGCCTCGTCGTCGTCCACCGCCCTGGTGCTCTCGGCGCGGCGTGGTCAACGTGGTCAAGGAACGACTTTCATCGGACGTGGACTATACGTGGAGAGGCTGACAGCTGGGTCCACGGCCGCAGCAACGAAGTGCCTCCTTATTACACGGAAAATAATTATTCATCCACCTAACAGCAGGGACCCACCGGACGGGCCACCGTATTTCGCGAAAAAAATGTTTCCCCCCTGACTGCTGGGACCCACCAGCTACATCTTCGCACGCAAGGAAGTGTGCCCGGGCAAAAAAAAACGATTTGCCCCCCTGACTGCTGGGACCCACCAGCTACATCTTTGCACGCAAGGAAGTGGGTCTAAAAAAAATTATTCGGCCCCCTGGCTGCTGGGACCCACCAGCTACATCTTCGCACGCAAGGAAGTGCCTGACAGTCGGGACCCACCTGGTCGAAGCGTACGTAGCATTGTCATTCTGGTCGCGAACGTGTACGTACATATATACTGGTGGATGTAGAGGCGCGCATGTGCTGTAGTAGAGGCGCGCGCGTAGCATGTACACGTACGTACAGCGGCCAGGGTGCAAGAAAGAAAATACGGCCACGTATGTGTACATACGGGCGGGGTGTCGAACGCCTACTCGTGCATATATATGTACGGCCAGGGCTCATGTACATTGGCTGGGTCGGAATGGAGAAAGAACATCGTCGTCGTGTTCATGGGGAGCCAACCGGCTGGGTCGGAACGGAATGCGTGGTCGTGTTCATCGGGAGGGATTGGACGGAATAGGCAATGGAAACGAGGCCTAGCGTACCGCAGAACAGAGGAAACGACCTTGTGTTCGACCGGCCATGTTCGAAACGGGGTCCTGTTGATCGGGAGGGGTCTGGCGTACCGCAAAACGGAGAAAACAGACCTCCTACGGTCGAAACGGGGGTCCTGTTGATCGGGAGGGGTGTGGCGTACCGCAAAACGAAGGAAACGGACCTCCTACGGTCGAAACGGGGGTCCTGTTGATCGGGAGGGGTGTGGCGTACCGCAAAACGGACGAAACGGACTTGTGTTGGAGCGCTACAGTCGAAACGGGGGTCCTGTTCATCGGGAGGGGTGTGGCGTATTGCAAAACGGGACTCCACGGGATACTGTTCATCTCCACCGTCAACCTCCTCCAGCCTCCACGAGCTACTGTTCATCCACCATCGACCTCCTCCAGCCTCCACCTGCGACTGTTCATCCACGGGCTCCTGTTCATCCAGCCTCCACCGCGCGCTACTCCACCAGCTACTGTTGAACCACCCCTCTCCACAGGCTCCTGTTCAACCACCCCTCCACGGGCTACTGTTCATCCACCCCTCCACCTTCTACTATTCATCCAGCCCTCCACGGGGTTGTCCTGTTCATCCAGCCCTCCACGGGGTCCTCTTCATCCAGCCCCAACCGGCTCGATCGATCGGGGTCATGTTCATCCAGAGA
>NC_041383.1:126210196-126274701 GCF_002162155.2 Triticum dicoccoides | reverse complement strand
ATCCTGAGAGGCAGCATCGATCGGCTTTAGTTAGCAGCAGTAGCGAAGGAATCGATCGCTCGGATTCAGTTAACAGCCATCGATCGATCGCTCGGGTTCAGTAATGCGTAGCCTGCAGTGCAATCGCTCGGGTTCAGTTAGAGCCCAACACCTCACTCGGGTTCAGTTAGAGCCAACGCCTCGCGAACACGCGTGTACGTGTACGAGAGAAACGCGCATCGCTCAGCCCCCGACCACCCACCGTAACCGGGAACTCCCCGAAATTTTCCTCGCTCTCGCTTGTATCACAGTTTTTTCCGTCATGGACGGCCCAAAGAATGTCATGCAACTGCGTCTCCGGCCCGCCCAGGACGAAAAGCCCATTTTCTATCATGATTTTTTTTCATAGAAGTAGGAGCCCACCACATCTATGATGATACCGGGTTTTGTCACAATTATCATCATAGAAGTGTCATGTGTATGACAGAAAAAAAATTGTTCGGCCCAAAATGTCACGGATGTGTCTTTTTTTGTAGTGATAATGGATGGATGGTGTGGGTGAACCTGGCAAACGATGCACGGTTTAAGTGAAGCTGGCTAGGTGTGCATGGCTGGGGGCTAGATGGCTAATGACTGCGCATGTGTCTTGTGTACATTGTCAAGGTTGACCGGTGAGTGTCTACTTGGCCATGCGTGCATGCATGGTGTGGGTCTAGTTGGCATGCGGCACACGGGACAAGCCTTGGTTGCTAGGGTCCACATCTTGCGGCAGAGAGTTCTGAAGCAGATGAAGGGGCAGGCCCCGCACAACGTTCATAGGCCAGACTCATTTCCTCTCAATGGACAATGGCTCTGAGGCGGCCCTTCTCTTTGGTGGCACATGGCCCATATATATGGACCAAAGAGCTTAGCATGTGATTTTTACCCCATTCCCTGGTATGATTTCATGTGGCCGCGGTATACATCGTGAATTCCCGATGATACTACCCTAGAAATGCGGCAACTGTCCCGAATATGGCACGCGGGACCCAAGAAAGGCCGGGACCTAGCATGCGTGTTTGGATTGTTCTCCGTTGACCCGAGAGAAAGCATCGATGAAAACGGAGGAACGGGCCCGCACTCAGTGCGCAAACCGAATGTGTTACCTCAAGGTAGCTAGATCCAAACCATGCACCCCCGCCGTCCAGACTCATGTGGCGCACCACTTACGCAGTAGACCCACACCACTTACACCGGCCCCCAAGCCAAGCATTCCCCTCGGGTAGACTCATATGTCGCACACCACAAAATAGAATTAGCACAAGACTTTCACCCCGATTCACCAGGTTACTACCTTGTGCACCCCTAGCCAGCATGATACGTACACTGCATGCACCTAGAGCCACCTGGGCCCACAACATGCACCACTACACGTACGTGTCCACAAAAAGAACTAACCCATAATCAACTTTCTTTTGCCAAAACAATTTAGTTATTTTTATAATGGTTTGAAAATAGCAAGGTTTCTATTAAATAATAATTTCCTTAATTAAAATAGGGTCCATTTTGTAACCACACAAAATTCCTACCTTACCTAGAAAAAATGAATTCTTCTCTCATGATCACGATGGCCTCACCCTATAATCTAGGAGTCGATCCAATCTCCCCACGGGGGCCAAGCTGCACGCAGTAAATATTTTTGGCTGGTTGCAAATTTCTCTCCAAAATAGTTTATTATGAGAAAAATCACCTTATATATTTTTTACTTCCAAAGACATGTGGCGACAAAAGCATGGAACATAATCATAGGAGGCATGGTTGGATATGTGCACATGCTGTCTTTTTCTACTACAACTGGACTTGTTGGCAAATTGCATGTGCACGTGTCATGTTTCAATTTATCTTGAAAATTATGTTGTACACATTTACATAGGCGATTGAATTGTTGTTTTCATATGTTAATAATCCATAAATATTGACCACGTGACACATGTGGTAAGCAATCCAAACAATCCAAAAAAAATCCCTAAATATTGAATTTAAGCATGCACCTAGAAATTATCAGTCATAGAACCAACATCTCTTTTCGTAGAGATTAAGGTACTTCCACATTAAATCTAATACTACAAATTCAAAGGATCAACTTAATACATTAACAGCACATAGGGATGTAGCCCAGGAACCAACGAGTAGAGAGAAAAGCAGGAACAAAAGCTGGAAGAAGAAGGATTAGCCAGCAGCAGCGCCAGCAGCCTCCTAGCCTCACAACTCCAGGTCTCCAGCCTTGTGAACTCCAGTTTTTTTCTTGCGAAACATGAATGGCAAGGTTGCTGTTACAGGTTAGGACTTAGTGAAAATTACAGTTATGCTGAAACTGTTATAATGACAAACAGTGTTGACATGATGGTTACAACAAGCAAACAAAACCAAGCTCACAAGTTGCATCTTACTTTTAACATCAAACAATTATATTAACATGGCCACTTTAGAGCAAGATTTTACCATGCAACATAAATTTGTCATAACAACAAAAGGCATGGCATGAAAGTATTGACAACATAATGCAAATAATTTGGAGGAAGCATGGCCATAGGAGTTATATTTTTAGTGGCAACTGATAACCCACAAGTGTAGGGGATCGCAACATCTTTCGAGGATAGAGTATTCAACCCAAATTTATTGATTCGACACAAGGGGAGCCAAACAATATTCTTGAGTATTAGCAGTTGAGCTGTCAATTCAACCACACTTGGATAACTTAGTATCTGCAGCAAGGTATTTAGTAGCAAAGTAGTATGATAGTAATGGTAAGAGTGGTAAAGGTAAAGATAGCAAAAGTAATATTTTTGGGGTTTTGTAGTGATTGTAATAATAGAAACGGAAAAGTAAATAAGCGAAGCACAATATATGAAAAGCTCGTAGGCAATGGATCAGTGATGGATAATTATGTCGGATGTGATTCCTCATGTAATAGCTATAACATAGGGTGACACAGAACTAGCTCCAATTCATCAATGTAATGTAGGCATGTATTCCGAATATAGTCATACGTGCTTATGGAAAAGAACTTGCATGACATCTTTTGTCCTACCCTCCCGTGGCAGCGGGGTCCTAGAGGAAACTAAGGGATATTAAGGCCTCCTTTTAATAGAGAAGCAGACCAAAGCATTAACACGTGGCGAATACATGAACTCCTCAAACTACGGTCATCACCGCGAAGTATCCTGATTATTGTCACTTTGGGGTTGTCGGATCATAACACATAATATGTGACTATAGACTTGCAAAATAGGATCAAGAACACAAATATATTCATGAAAACATAATAGGTTTAGATATGAAATCATGGCACTCGGGCCCTAGTGACAAGCATTAAGCATAGCAAAGTCATAGCAACATGAATCTCAGAACATAGTGGATACTAGGGATCAAACCCTAACAAAACTAACTTGATTACATGGTAAATCTCATCCAACCCATCACCGTCCAGCAAGCCTACGATGGAATTACTCATGCACGGCGGTGAGCATCATGAAATTGGTGATGGAGGATGGTTGATGATGACGATGGCGACAGATCCCCCTCTCCGGAGCCCCGAAAGGACTCCAGATCAGCCCTCCCGAGAGAGATTAGGGCTTTGCGGCGGCTCCGTATCGTAAAACACGATGAAACTTCCTCTCCGATTTTTTTCTCTGCGAGACGGAATATATGGAGTTGGAGTTGAGGTCGGTGGAGCTGCAGGGGGACCACAAGACATGGGGCGCGCCCAGAGGGGGTCGGCACGCTCCCCACCCTCGTGGACAGGGTGTGGGCCCCCTGGTCTTCATCTTTTGCGAGCATTTTTTATATTTTCTGAAACTTGTCTCTGAGGATTTTCAGGTCGTTCCGAGAACTTTTGTTTTCTATACATGAAACAACATCATGGTAATTCTGCTGAAAACAGCGTCAGTCCGGGTTAGCTTCATTCAAATCATGCAAGTTAGAGTCAAAAACAAGGGCAAAAGTGTTTGGAAAAGTAGATACGTTCGAGACGTATCAACTCCCCCAAGCTTAAACATTTCCTTGTCCTCAAGCAATTCAGTTGATAAACTGAAAGTGATAAAAAACTTTTACAAACTCTGTTTGCTCTTGTTGTTGTAAACATGTAAAGCCAGCATTCAAGTTTCAACATATATTATGAACTAACCATACTCACAATAACACCTCAGTCTCACAATTACTCATATCAATGGCATAATCAGCTAGCAAGCAATAATAATAAAACTCGGATGACAACACTTTCTCAAAACAATCATAACATGATATAACAAAATGGTATCTCGCCATCCCTTTCTGAGACCGCAAAACATAAATGCAAGGCACCTTTAAAGATCAAGGACTGACTAAACATTGTAATTCATGGTAAAAGAGATCCAGTCAAGTCATACCCAATACAAACCAATAGTAATGAATGCAAATGATAGTGTGCTCTCCAGCGGGTGCTTTTTAATAAGAAGGTGATGACTCAACATAAAAGTAAATAGATAGGCCCTTCACAGAGGGAACCAGGGATTTGTAGAGGTGCCGGAGCTCGATTTTGAAATCGAGATTGAATAACATTTTGGGCGGCATACTTTCACTGTCAACGCAACAACTATGAGGTGGCTGTATCTTCCATACTACATGCATTATAGGCAGTTCCCATGCAGAATGGTAAAAGGTTATACTCCCCCACCACCAACAAGCATCAATCCATGGCTTGCTCGAAACAACGAGTGCCTGCAACTAACAACAATCGTGGGGGAGTTTTGTTTAATTATATTGATTTGCTTTGATCTTTTTCGATCATGGGACTGGGCATCCCAGTTACCGGCCCTTTCTCGTGAATGAGGAGCGGAGTCCACTCCTCTTGAGAATAACCCACCTAGCATGGAAGATATAGGCAGCCCTAGTGGAAGCATGAGTTGCTCGAGCATACAAAACATAATTTCATTTGAAGGTTTGGAGTTTGGCACATACAAATTTACTTGGAACGGCAGGTAAGTACCGCATATAGGAAGGTATGGTGGACTCATTGGAATAACTTTGGGGTTTAAGGAGTTTGGATGCACAAGCAGTATTCCCGCTTAGTACAGGTGAAGGCTAGCAAAAGACTGGGAAGAGACCAACTGAGAGAGCGACAACAGTCATAAACATGAATTAAAACTAATTCACACCGAGTAAAAACATGAGTAGGATATAATCCACCATGAACATAAATATCATGAAGGCTATGTTGATTTGTTTCAACTACATGCGTGAACATGTGCCAAGTCGAGTCACTCAATTCATTCAAAGGAGGATACCATCCCATCATACCACATCATAATCATTCTAATAGCATGTTCGCACGCAAGGTAAACCATTATAACTCATAGCTAATCAAGCATGGCACAACCAACTATAATCTCTAAATGCCATTGCAAATATCTTTACCTCATAATAAGCTGAATCAGGAACGATGAACTCATCATATTTACAAAACAAGAGAGGTCTAGTTCACACCAGCTTCTCTTATCTCAATCAGTCCATCATATATCGTCATTATTGCGTTTCACTCGCACGACCGAACGATGTGTATAATAATAAGAGTGTACGTACATTGGACTAAGCTGGAATCTGCAAGCATTCAACTCAAGAGAGAAGACAAGGTAATATGGGATCTAAGTTAAATAAAAAATCATGCGAATGAGAGCCACTAAACATTTTCAACATGGTCTTCTACTCTCAACCCCCCAAAGGAAATAAAAGAAAAGAAAACTATTTACACGGGAAAGCTCCCAACAAGTAAAAGAAGAACAAGAAATCTTTTTGGGTTTTCATTTTAATTTCTACTACAAGCATGGAAATTAAACTAACTAATTTTTTTGGTTTTTCTTAAGGTTTATCAAGCACACAAGAAGAAAACTAGAAAAAGAAAATCAAACTAGCATGGATAATACAATGAAAGAGTATGAGCACCGACGACTAGAATAGTGTGTGAACATGAATGTAAAGTTGGTGAGAAATATGTACTCCCCCAAGCTTAGGATTTTGGCCTAAGTTGGTATAATGCCATGGGTATCCTGGCTGATATCCGTAGTTGTAACTGGGGTCGTACTGAGATGCAGCAGCAAATGCATCCTGAGCTGCGGCATGTTGGCGAGCCGCCTCCGCTCTCCCTTCGTGTTCAGCTACTTCCTCCCTGGTAACAACATATCTTCCTTTTGCCTGGTAATCAAACATGGAAGGAGCAGGAAGAGTAATATGGACAATGCTATGTCTGTCAAAGATTAGCCGATACTGGAGGACTTGTTCATTCCTCTTAAGAAAATGATGTTGGACCATAGCGTCATAATCTAAATAAGCAGGAGATAACATCATATCACCCTCTCGTGGGGCTATACCAAGATAATTTGCCACACGGGTCGCATAAATTCCTCCAAATAAATCTCCAGCTCTACCATTTTTATGCAGCCTACGTGCAACTATTGCCCCCAAGTTATAATCTTTATAACCTAACACAGCACTCTTGAGGACACAAAGATCAAGGACACACATATGACATGCTTCATCTTTACCGTTAATGCATCTACCAATGAAGAGAGCAAAATAATGTATAGCAGGAAAATGAATGCTCCCTATGGTAGCTTGTGTAATATCCCTAGACTCTCCCACAGTAATACTAGCAAGGAAATCTCTAAATTCAGATTTGTGGGGATCATTAACACTTCCCCACTGCGGGAGTTTGCAAGTAGTAGTGAAGTCTTCTAGTTCCATGGTATATGATTTATCATAAATATCAAACAAGACACTATGAGAATTACGCGAAGATGAAAATTTAAACCTTCTCATGAAAGAATCAGTTAGATACTAGTACTGAGGACACTTATCTTGCATGAAGTCCTCAAGATCTGCATTACGCACATATGTATCAAATTCATCCTTAATGCCTGCATTGACCAGAAACTCTTCTGACGTCCATTCACAAGACCGCACTTCAGCCTCCCTTGGTGGTTCATCATCTTTCTCACACATAGCACGCCTAGGTCCTTTCTTTACTGAGGAACCACCTTGGTATATTTTCCTGAACATATTTCTTTTTTGCAATATTTCTAAAATTTTAGTAACTTCAAAATAAAAGTAAATAAAACTAAACAAGATTGATAGCAACTACTCCTACAAGTGCCTAGAGCCTATATCATGCATTAAAATTACTTGGGACCTCACAAATTTAACAGCAAGCTCAAGAACAGGGTCACCAAGGCAGCAAGGATTTGCAATGAATAAAGCACTAGAACAAAAACTATTTGGACCAATGGAGGAGTCACATACCAAGCAACAATCTCCCAAAGCAGTTTTGTGAATGGAGATTTGCGCAAGGAGATCAAAAATCGCAGCAAAATGAGCTAGAACTCGTGCTTGAGCTGGATGGGGATTTTTTTGGGAAGAAGATGGAGTGTGTGGGTGCTGGCACAAGTGGAGGGGGGCCACCAGGGGCCCACGAGACAAGGGGCCCCGTGGGCGCGCCCTCCACTCTCGTGGCCTGGTGCTTGCCCCTCCTGCAGTGATTTCAGTGCCTAAAATCCTCAAATAATCCATAAAAAATCATACTGAATTTGCAGGGCATTTGGAGCACTTTTATTTTCGGGATTTTTTTATTGCATGGATAATTCAGAAAACAGACAGATAATACTATTTTTGCTTTATTTATTTAAATAACCGAAAGTAAAAAGAGGGTACAGAAGGTTGTGCCTTCTAATTTCATCCATTTCATGATCATCAAAATGAATCCACTAACAAGGTTGATCAAGTCTTGTTAACAAACTCATCCCGAATAACATGGAACTTGAGGAATTTTGAAGTGACACTAGGTTACCTCAACGGGGATATGAACATCCCCAACAATGAGAATATCATACTTTTTCTTGACAGTAGGGAGAGGAAATTCAAAACCTCTGATAATAATTGATGGAATTTTCTCAATAGTATTTATGCTGTGAACTTGAGGTTGTTTCCTCGGAAAACATACCGTATGCTCATTTCCATTAACATGAAAGGTGACATTGCCTTTGTTGCAATCAATAATAGCTCCTGCAGTATTTAAAAAGGGTCTATGAAGGATAATCGACATACTGTCGTCCTCAGGAAGATCAAGAATGACAAAGTCTATTAAGATAGTAACGTTCACAACAACAACATGCACGTCCTCACAAATGCCGACAGGCATAGCGGTTGATTTATCAGCCATTTGCAAGGATACCTCAGTGGGTGTCAATTTACTTAATTCAAGTCTATGGTACAAGGAAAGAGGCATAACACTAACACCGGCCCCTAAATCACATAAAGTAGTTTTAACATAATTTCTTTTTATGGAGCATGGTATAGTGGGTACTCGATCACCGAGTTTCTTAGGTATTCCACCCTTCAAGGTATAGTTGGCAAGCATGGTGGAAATCTCGGCTTCAGGTATTTTCCTCTTATTAGTTATGATATCTTTCATATATTTAGAATAAGGGTTTGTTTTAAGCATATCAATTAAGCGCATGCGTAAGAAAATAGGCCTAATCATTTCAGCAAAACGCTCAAAGTCCTCATCATCCTTTGTCTTGGATGGTTTAGGAGGGCAGGGCATGGGTTGCTGAACCCATGGTTCTCTTTCTCTACCATGCTTCCTGGCAACAAAATATCTCTTATCATAATGTTGGTTCTTGATTGTGGGTTATCAAGACCAATAGCAGGTTCAATTTCTATATCATTGTTATTACTAGGTTGAGCATCCACATGAACATCATTATTAACATTATCATCAGGTTCATGTTCATCTCCGGATTGTGTTTCAGCATCAGAGATAGAAGTATTATTAGGATTCTCAGGTGTTTCTACATTAGGTTCACTAGAAGCATGCAAAGTCCTATAATTCTTCTTTTTCTTCTTCTTAGAAGAACTACGAGCATCTAGGTTATTATTCTGAGTATCTTGTTCAATTCTCTTAGGGTGGCCTTCAGGATACAAAGGTTCCTGAGTCATTTTACTAGTTCTAGTAGCCACTCTAACAGCAAAGTCATGTTTATTATTTAATTCAACTAGCAATTCAGGATACAAAGTACTTGTTCAGCTTGAGTAGCAACCATAGAAGCATGTTTACTAGTGAGTTTAAGTTCACCTTTAACTCTAGCTATATAATCATTCAAGCGTCCTATCATATAAGCATTATTCTTTAATTGTCTACCAACATAATCATTGAAATTTGCTTGTCTATTCATGAAATCATCAAATTCATCTAAGCATGGACTATGAAATTTAGTAGGTGGGCACTACAAGGAATATGTCAACTAGTGACCTTCTGTCAGTGACCCTGGAAGAATTGGTCATAGATCTATGACCATTTTAGACCAATTGGTCAAAAGCTGTTCGAGGGGCTCCAGACCCTAAACCATTGCGACCATTTTGGTCAGAAAGGTCGTAATTTCCTTACATGAAATGGTCACAAAGCAAACAGTGCTAGTCCGCTGCCTTATTTCTAGTTGTTAATGACCAATATAGATGGTCATTGTCTTGTAGATTGTGGTGGGTTGTGATGACTAGGCGCCATCTCATCAGTTTTGCCTATGTGTCATGTCCATGTGGTAGTTTTTGCCCTAGGTTGTGAAGCAACCTATATTTCTATTATTCCCAAAATTCCCAAAAAAATCTCATAAATTCTTTGGGTCATATCTTCGTCAAATATGTAAAAAAACCTTCCTTACGTAGTTCAAAATAAATTAAAAAATATTCATTTTCCTATTCCGTTCAGAAAAACACTTTCTGAAGGAAGTGCCACTTTGGCATGTCCAAATGGTATCCATTTTCTACACTGCTTTCCTCTAACCAAATAACCATCCTCCACCAAATGCCAGCCCAATCCATTCATTATTTTGAGCCAGGCTTCAACATTCGTATTTATGTCCAGTGTGGTACTTTGCAAAGCAAGTACCACCTAGGCTCCTCCTTTTGAGATGAAAATTTGCGAATACAGTCTTCTTAGTAATTGATCATCCTCAGCCGAAACTCACACCCATTAGCCATGTGCATTTCCCGTACTGCTAATCAAACACTTGGCTGGTTATTCATGTTTGAGCATGGATCGGTCTCCTCGTGAGAATCTTATGTTGTGATTTTCTTCCTAGCACCTACCTGGGGAGTGCCCAACCCACTAGACATGCCTAGGCAGCCTAGAACACATGGCAACGCCACGGTCATGCGGTGACCAAGCGGCGGACATGCGAGTTTACGCGCTCTAGAGTTGGGGCCCTTGGCCACCATCCAAACCTCGACGTATCGCCAACAAACCATGTATTTATGATTAAATAGGTACTTATGTAACTAGAAATGATTTTTGGAAAAAATAAATAGCAAACTATAAGCCAGCTGCAGTTCAAATTTGACCCGCTTCCAGCTGAATCGGCGGGAATTTGTCTTTTTCACCAGAGGTGGATCAAAACTTTTGACAGCCAACCATTTTGTCATTGTGCATTAAATATGACCTAGTATTTTATAAAATTTATTTGGTCCAATTTTGCAAAAAATATAAGGTAGGTCATTCATAAAAACACTCATTTCAGGCACTCAGAAAATGGAAAATGAATTTTCTGTGCAAAGAAAATGAAAACTTCCTTAGGCAACATTGTTTGCCATTCCAAGATGCAACCTTGTGCACATTACAAGATCATTTGAACAAACTATGCCATGAATGTGGCCATAAGTTGATCATTTGGCTTGAAAGCCATGAATCTTCATGCATGATAGCTCATTTCTGAGAATACTTTTTTAAAATAATTTCTGTATTACAAGTTTATTATTTTTCCTGGAATCTTGGTCACATATAATGACACAATGTGACAGTTTTCCAATTTTTTGATTTTTTTGATTTTTTATGCCCGTTTCAAAATGCGGTCAAAACGACAGGCTTGACCGTTCCTAGCTAGTGGTTGAATCTTGGAAAACTTTTGATGTTTCTCTGATAAAATAGATACTTATGTACCTAGAAATGATTTTTGGAAAAAATAAAGAGCAAACTATGAGGCAGCTGCAGTTCAAATTTGACCCGCTTCCAACCGAATCGGCGGGAATTTCTCTTTTTCACCAGAGATGGATCAAAACTTTTTACACCCAACCATTTGGTCAATTGTGCATTAAATATGGCCTAGTATTTCTGAAAAAAGATTTGGTCCAATTTTGCAATAATTATTTGGTAGGTCCTTCACAAAAAAACCTCATTTGGGGCACTCAAGAAATGGAAAATGGCTCTTTTGTGCAATGAAAGTGAGAACTCCCTTAGGCAACACTGTTTGGAATTCCAAGATGCACCCTTGTGCACAATATAAGATCATTTGAACAAACTATGCCATGAATGTGGCCATAAGATTGATCATTTGGCTTGAAAGCCATGAATCTTCACGCATGATAGCTCATTTCTGAGAACACTTTTTTAAAATAATTTCTGTATTACAAGTTTATTATTTTTCCTGGAAACTTGGTCACATATAATGACACAATGTGAAGGTTTTCCAATTTTTTGATTTTTTTTTGAATTTTTATGCCCATTTCAAAATGCGGCCAAAACGGCGGGAATGACCGTTCCTAGCTAGTGGTTCAATCTTGGATTTTTTTGGTGTTTCTCTGATTAAATAGATACTTATGTACCTAGAAATGATTTTTGGAAAAAATAAAGAGCAAACTATGAGGTAGCTGCAGTTCAAATTTGACCCGCTTCCAGTTGAATCCGCGGGAATTTGTCTTTTTCACCAGAGGTGGACCAAAACTTTTGACACCCAACCATTTTGTCAATTGTGCATTATTCATGGCCTAGTATTTTATAAAATTGATTAGGTCCAATTTTGCAACAAATATATGGTAGGTCCTTCACAAAAAAACTCATTTTGGGCACTCAAACAATGAAAAATTGTTTTTTCATGCAAAAGAAATAAAAACTCCCTTTGTCAATGTTGTTTTCCAATCTAAGATGTAAACTTGTGCAAAATATGACATCATTTGAACAAATATTTCATAGTTCTTTCACAAAAAAACTCATTTTGAGCATTGAAAAATGAAATGAAATAATTGTATGTAATCAATCATGACCAATTTATATGGTCAAAAACTCTTCAAATTGTTGGTGCGCTCTGATTGGTCCATAGGCGTATCACGCGGATCATGCCTCAACCACCATTGGATGCTTCTGGATCCAATGGCAGCCCTCACCATCTCACCCAAACCCTAACTTCCCCGATCCACTCCTCTCCCACGATCCACTCTCCCCCTCTCATCCCACAGCCGCCACCCCCAACCCTCTCGCTCCTCCTCCGTCTCAATCTCTCGATCCCCAACCACCTAGTTGCCGCCGCCGCCGTCCTCCGTCCTCTCCCCCAACCCCGGTCGCCGACAACCCCTCCCCTCCCCTTCTCTCCAACGGCCGCGGTCGGATCCGCGCTTGTCCCTTCCAGATCACATCCCCTGCTTTGTCCATCTACATCACCCGCATCACCCGGCGCCATGGCCTCCTGTGTCGCCGGATCCGACCTCCGCCAGTCTGCTGCCGCGCCAATCAGGGTGCCACCACCGTGCGGGCCTCAACCCCGCACCCCACGGCGACCGGAGACAATGGCGAGGAAGGGCCCGGTCCCCTGACAAATCCTCCTTGCTCCACCACCCGACGCGCACGCCTCCCCGCCTGCACGCTTCAATCCCATCGACCCAACGCCCAGGCCCAGCGCGCGCCGCTGCCATGGACTCCACCGTGGGGACGGATCTGGGGAAGATCGTGGGCGTGTTCTACCAGGCTGAGGACGGGGGGCACAACCACCGCCTCCTCGCGCTGCTCGCCACCTCCCTCGCCGTGCTCGACGCCATGCAAGGTCCGCCTCTCTCTCCTCCACCTGGTCTCTCTCTGTTCCTTGGTTCGATTTTGCTGATGCGGTTTCCTTCCTCCCCTCCCTAATGCATGCGCGCAGGTGCACAGCCTAGTAGGAGACCACGGCTCCGTCTGCTTCCTCCGTAGTTGTGTGGTCGACGACGACGACGAGGCAGACGTGTGGTCGGTGCCCTCTGAAGCCGCTCGCCCGGGCCGGGCCAGGCCGGAGGAGGGGTCAAAATCCGGGCCACACCAAGATCAATCGCCGCTGGAACTCGGGGGGACAAGATGGACGTGCCTCTACTGGTCCCCAAGCTCCCTCCTCTCAATTCTTCCTTGTGCTACTCAGGGCCGCTTAGTTCGACTCTGCGGACGTAGGTGAGCCACTACCTTCCCCTCCTTTGTTTTCTCCAGTGCTCTTTGTGTCCATGCCCGGCCATTGAGCCCTGCTCTTTGTGGTCTGTCAAGCTTCTATTCGACAGAATGCCTGCAAGCTGCTGCTAATCACTTGCACTCGCTAGCTGCTGCTAGTGGTCTCATGTTCCTGAAAACTAACAAGAGTGGTCTTACTGAAAACTGACAATCTCAAGTCCAAATTTGATTGGGTGCCCTTCCAGCCATTGTTCCTCTTTCTGGTCTAGTATAGTAGTTAGAGAAGGGTTTCCAAGCTTTCATCTTTGAGTGTTACTAGAAACTCGATGGTTATTACAATCTAATTACAAAATGATAATCACCAATTTTCCTCTAGTGCACTGTGAACCTTATATTTCGTCGGTGATAAGTAGCCTTCGTTTATACAATTATTTAGAAAGAATTCCTAGAGTGAACACTGTTTTGAATGGAAAATGGCTCTTTTGTGCAATGAAAGTGAGAACTCCCTTAGGCAACACTGTTTGGAATTCCAAGATGCACCCTTGTGCACAATATAAGATCATTTGAACAAACTATGCCATGAATGTGGCCATAAGATTGATCATTTGGCTTGAAAGCCATGAATCTTCACGCATGATAGCTCATTTCTGAGAACACTTTTTTAAAATAATTTCTGTATTACAAGTTTATTATTTTTCCTGGAAACTTGGTCACATATAATGACACAATGTGAAGATTTTCCAATTTTTTGATTTTTTTTATTTTTTATGCCCATTTCAAAATGCGGTCAAAACGGCGGGAATGACCGTTCCTAGCTAGTGGTTCAATCTTGGATTTTTTTTGGTGTTTCTCTGATTAAATAGATACTTATGTACCTAGAAATGATTTTTGGAAAAAAATAAAGAGCAAACTATGAGGTAGCTGCAGTTCAAATTTGACCCGCTTCCAGCTGAATCCGCGGGAATTTGTCTTTTTCACCAGAGGTGGACCAAAACTTTTGACACCCAACCATTTTGTCAATTGTGCATTATTCATGGCCTAGTATTTTATAAAATTGATTAGGTCCAATTTTGCAACAAATATATGGTAGGTCCACAAAAAAACTCATTTTGGGCACTCAAACAATGAAAAATTGTTTTTTCATGCAAAAGAAATAAAAACTCCCTTTGTCAATGTTGTTTTCCAATCTAAGATGTAAACTTGTGCAAAATATGACATCATTTGAACAAATATTTCATAGTTCTTTCACAAAAAAACCCATTTTGAGCATTGAAAAATGAAATGAAATAATTGTATGTAATCAATCATGACCAATTTATATGGTCAAAAACTCTTCAAATTGTTGGTGCTCTCTGATTGGTCCATAGGCATATCACGCGGATCATGCCTCAACCACCATTGGATGCTTCTGGATCCAACGGCAGCCCTCACCATCTCACCCAAACCCTAACTTCCCCGATCCACTCCTCTCCCACGATCCACTCTCCCCCTCTCATCCCACAGCCGCCACCCCCAACCCTCTCGCTCCTCCTCCGTCTCAATCTCTCGATCCCCAACCACCTAGTTGCCGCCGCCGTCCTCCGTCCTCTCCCCCAACCCCGGTCGCCGACAACCCCTCCCCTCCCCTTCTCTCCAACGGCCGCGGTCGGATCCGCGCTCGTCCCTTCCAGATCACATCCCCTGCTTTGTCCATCTACATCACCCGCATCACCCGGCGCCATGGCCTCCTGTGTCGCCGGATCCGACCTCCGCCAGTCTACTGCCGCGCCAATCAGGGTGCCACCACCGTGCGGGCCTCAACCCCGCACCCGACGGCGACCGGAGACAATGGCGAGGAAGGGCCCGGTCCCCTGACAAATCCTCCTTGCTCCACCACCCGACGCGCACGCCTCCCCGCCTGCACGCTTCAATCCCATCGACCCAACGTCCAGGCCCAGCGCGCGCCACTGCCATGGACTCCATCGTGGGGACGGATCTGGGGAAGATCATGGGCGTGTTCTACCAGGCCGAGGATGGGGGCACAACCGCCGCCTCCTCGCGCTGCTCGCCACCTCCCTCGCCGTGCTGGACGCCATGCAAGGTCCGCCTCTCTCTCCTCCACCTGGTCTCTCTCTGTTCCTTGGTTCGATTTTGCTGATGCGGTTTCCTTCCTCCCCTCCCTAATGCATGCACGCAGGTGCACAGCCTAGTAGGAGACCACAGCTCCGTCTGCTTCCTCCGTAGTTGTGTGGTCGACGACGACGACGAGGCGGACGTGTGGTCGATGCCCTCTGAAGCCGCTCGCCCGGGCCGGGCCAGGCCGGAGGAGGGTCCAAATCCGGGCCACACCAAGATCAATCACCGCTGGAACTCGAGGGGACAAGATGGACGTGCCTCTACTGGTCCCCAAGCTCCCTCCTCTCAATTCTTCCTTGTGCTACTCAGGGCCGCTCAGTTCGACTCTGCGGACGTAGGTGAGCCACTACCTTCCCCTCCTTTGTTTTCTCCAGTGCTCTTTGTGTCCATGCCCGGCCGTTGAGCCCTGCTCTTTGTGGTCTGTCAAGCTTCTATTCGACAGAATGCCTGCAAGCTGCTGCTAATCACTTGCACTCGGTAGCTGCTGCTAGTGGTCTCATGTTCCTAAAAACTAACAAGAGTGGTCTTACTGAAAACTGACAATCTCAAGTCCAAATTTGATTGGGTGCCCTTCCAGCCATTGTTCCTCTTTCTGGTCTAGTATAGTAGTTAGAGAAGGGTTTCCAAGCTTTCATCTTTGAGTGTTACTAGAAACTCGATGGTTATTACAATCTAATTACAAAATGATAATCACCAATTTTCCTCTAGTGCACTGTGAACCTTATATTTCGTCGGTGATAAGTAGCCTTCGTTTATACAATTACTTAGAAAGCATTCCTAGAGTGAACACTGTTTTGAATGGAAAATGGCTCTTTTGTGCAATGAAAGTGAGAACTCCCTTAGGCAACACTGTTTGGAATTCCAAGATGCACCCTTGTGCACAATATAAGATCATTTGAACAAACTATGCCATGAATGTGGCCATAAGATTGATCATTTGGCTTGAAAGCCATGAATCTTCACGCATGATAGCTCATTTCTGAGAACACTTTTTTAAAATAATTTCTGTATTACAAGTTTATTATTTTTCCTGGAAACTTGGTCACATATAATGACACAATGTGAAGATTTTCCAATTTTTTGATTTTTTTTTATTTTTTATGCCCATTTCAAAATGCGGTCAAAACGGCGGGAATGACCGTTCCTAGCTAGTGGTTCAATCTTGGATTTTTTTTTGGTGTTTCTCTGATTAAATAGATACTTATGTACCTAGAAATGATTTTTGGAAAAAATAAAGAGCAAACTATGAGGTAGCTGCAGTTCAAATTTGACCCGCTTCCAGCTGAATCCGTGGGAATTTGTCTTTTTCACCAGAGGTGGACCAAAACTTTTGACACCCAACCATTTTGTCAATTGTGCATTATTTATGGCCTAGTATTTTATAAAATTGATTAGGTCCAATTTTGCAACAAATATATGGTAGGTCCTTCACAAAAAAAACTCATTTTGGGCACTCAAACAATGAAAAATTGTTTTTTCATGCAAAAGAAATAAAAACTCCCTTTGTCAATGTTGTTTTCCAATCTAAGATGTAAACTTGTGCAAAATATGACATCATTTGAACAAATATTTCATAGTTCTTTCACAAAAAAACCCATTTTGAGCATTGAAAAATGAAATGAAATAATTGTATGTAATCAATCATGACCAATTTATATGGTCAAAAACTCTTCAAATTGTTGGTGCTCTCTGATTGGTCCATAGGCATATCACGCGGATCATGCCTCAACCACCATTGGATGCTTCTAGATCCAACGGCAGCCCTCACCATCTCACCCAAACCCTAACTTCCCCGATCCACTCCTCTCCCACGATCCACTCTCCCCCTCTCATCCCACAGCCGCCACCCCCAACCCTCTCGCTCCTCCTCCGTCTCAATCTCTCGATCCCCAACCACCTAGTTGCCGCCGCCGCCGTCCTCCGTCCTCTCCCCCAACCCCGGTCGCCGACAACCCCTCCCCTCCCCTTCTCTCCAACGGCCGCGGTCGGATCCGCGCTCGTCCCTTCCAGATCACATCCCCTGCTTTGTCCATCTACATCACCCGCATCACCCGGCGCCATGGCCTCCTGTGTCGCCGGATCCGACCTCCGCCAGTCTGCTGCCGCGCCAATCAGGGTGCCACCATCGTGCGGGCCTCAACCCCGCACCCGACGGCGACTGGAGACGATGGCGAGGAAGGGCCCGGTCCCCTGACAAATCCTCCTTGCTCCACCACCCGACGCGCACGCCTCCCCGCCTGCACGCTTCAAGGCCCAGCGTGCGCCGCTGCCATGGACTCCATCGTGGGGACGGAACTGGGGAAGATCATGGGCGTGTTCTAGCAGGCCGAGGATGGGGGCACAACTGCCGCCTCCTCGCGCTGCTCGCCACCTCCCTCGCCGTGCTCGACGCCATGCAAGGTCCGCCTCTCTCTCCTCCACCTGGTCTCTCTCTGTTCCTTGGTTCGATTTTGCTGATGCGGTTTCCTTCCTCCCCTCCCTAATGCGTGCACGCAGGTGCACAGCCTAGTAGGAGACCACGGCTCCGTCTGCTTCCTCCGTAGTTGTGTGGTCGACGACGACGACGAGGCGGACGTGTGGTCGGTGCCCTCTGAAGCCGCTCGCCCGGGCCGGGCCAGGCCGGAGGAGGGTCCAAATCCGGGCCACACCAAGATCAATCGCCGCTGGAACTCGGGGGGACAAGATGGACGTGCCTCTACTGGTCCCCAAGCTCCCTCCTCTCAATTCTTCCTTGTGCTACTCAGGGCCGCTCAGTTCGACTCTGCGGACGTAGGTGAGCCACTACCTTCCCCTCCTTTGTTTTCTCCAGTGCTCTTTGTGTCCATGCCCGGCCATTGAGCCCTGCTCTTTGTGGTCTGTCAAGCTTCTATTCGACAGCATGCCTGCAAGCTGCTGCTAATCACTTGCACTCGCTAGCTGCTGCTAGTGGTCTCATGTTCCTAAAAACTAACAAGAGTGGTCTTACTGAAAACTGACAATCTCAAGTCCAAATTTGATTGGGTGCCCTTCCAGCCATTGTTCCTCTTTCTGGTCTAGTATAGTAGTTAGAGAAGGGTTTCCAAGCTTTCATCTTTGAGTGTTACTAGAAACTCGATGGTTATTACAATCTAATTACAAAATGATAATCACCAATTTTCCTCTAGTGCACTGTGAACCTTATATTTCGTCGGTGATAAGTAGCCTTCGTTTATACAATTACTTAGAAAGCATTCCTAGAGTGAACACTGTTTTGAATGGAAAATGGCTCTTTTGTGCAATGAAAGTGAGAACTCCCTTAGGCAATACTGTTTGGAATTCCAAGATGCACCCTTGTGCACAATATAAGACCATTTGAACAAACTATGCCATGAATGTGGCCATAAGATTGATCATTTGGCTTGAAAGCCATGAATCTTCACGCATGATAGCTCATTTCTGAGAACACTTTTTTAAAATAATTTCTGTATTACAAGTTTATTAATTTTCCTGGAAACTTGGTCACATATAATGACACAATGTGAAGGTTTTCCAATTTTTTGATTTTTTTTGATTTTTTATGCCCATTTCAAAATGCGGTCAAAACGGCGGGAATGACCGTTCCTAGCTAGTGGTTCAATCTTGGAATTTTATACAATTATTTAGAAAGCATTCCTAGAGTGAACACTTGAACAGCTTGTTGTCTCTTGTGTATGTATAACAGCAAGCAGTATGGGTTGAGGGGCAATTAGTAAGCCTAATCATTGAATCCTCTCTTGCAGGATGATGTACGATGCAAACATATTTTTTCTCTCTCACTATCAGCTTCCTTTCTCACATGCATGCAACTTGTAATAAGGATTTGTCCAGAATAACTTTTGTAGAAACTTTGCGGACTGCAGCTCTTTCTCTCTATTTTTAAATTAAAATCTTGCATGCGGATGTTGCTCTTTTCATGATCTGCTTCATACATACATGCATATGTGATTGCTTCCTGCCTTCCTGCCTGCTACATCTCTGCTAGCATAAATCAAAGAGAAGAAAGAAATCTACCTATTTTTATCTGCATCCTTTAATGAATCCTATGAATCTGTAGCCTTTAATGAATTCAATGTATCACTGCGATGAGGATTATGGTACTACTTGATGTTTGCATCCTATACTTTGCTTGTGAATGATTTTATGTTGTTCTGCAGACTGTCATATATATATTTGTGTTGTTTTTGCTGAATAGATTGAATATCTTTGCTACACACTGTAGCTTGTAGCTTTGCAAACTAACCTTATCTAGTTCTCTTCCTTTTCTGCAGACCGTCCATGGCATGGACGGCGACGACGACAGGAGGACACCAGTTCTGGTTGGGAACATGTTCTTGTCCTGCTCGAGGAGGAGGGACGCACCTAGGCACCGGCCCTGTCCCGCAACAAGGGGTATGCTCCTATGCTTCCAAGGCAACCAAGTTGCCTTTCCTGAGCTCGACAAGTCAAGCCTAACCACGACCATGCACCGCTCCCCGCAGGTAGCACCTCCCTCTCCCTCTGCTCCCTAACCTGCTGCTAATCTCCCTTCACGGGCTGCTGCTGTAGTAATTTTTATAATGGTTGATGTTTGTTAGCTAGTTATAAATGGCTTGCTTTCTGCTAATGGCCAATTCGGTAGAGTAGCTATGCACTTGGTGGTGGTCATGGCCTTGATGCTTCATCAGTTTTTTCCTCTGGGTCATTAGCTAGCTATGCTATGCATGTGTTCTTTAATTTGCAAGAAAGAATTTCTGTCCTTGTTTTCATTGCCTTGCTCTAGTCAAATTCATCCTTTTCTTAATACTAGCACTAGCACATCAGAGTATGAATACTTGTTAAATATTGAGTATGCCACTGCAGCTAAAACAACAACAGCAACCATCAATTACCATAGCATGCCTTTGTTTTGATAACTACTTGCTGCACTCAATTAAATTAGCCTACCGACTAATCTAGTCCTCCCTCCATTCTGATTTACTTGTCGTGGTTTTAGTTCAAATTTGAACTAAAACCATGGCGAGTAAATAGGAATGCTTACTGCATAATTTAGGGAAGTTTTAATAATACTACAGCAGATGCTAATTAAATCAGGAAGTAAAGCACTACCAAACGTACCGTATACAATGTTCAGTTCAAGTTTAATTTTCAGTTTAGTGCCAGAGTTTATCTGATTTTCACATTGACGAGTACTACTACTTACTTCTCCCATTCCTTGGCTGAAGACTCTGTTTTGAACCGAGCCTTACAGCAAGGAGGGAATGGCTGCGTCTGTTTTGTGCTCTTGTAGTTTACACTGTTATAGTTTACTCTATTACTCCACTGTAAAACTGTAATATACTAGTGTAATTCTACTGATTTACTACTGCTGCCCATTTTTTGTTTTCTTCCTGGAAATTTCTTGGTTCAAGTGTTGCTGCTGCTGTTTACTACTCCCGCTGTAAAGAAATATAAGGGCATCTAGATCAGTACTTTAGTGATCTTAACGCTCTTATATTTCTTTACAGAGGTTAATCTGTTGCATTCAAGTTGTTGGAAGTTTTGTTATGCCATGCTTAGTGTTTATTGAACTGGGGCATTTGGTCCCTTGAAAGATTATTATTTACTTCTAGTGTATTTCACTAATAGTTTATCTAGATCAGGATCTAATGTCGTCGGGGCTGCTGCTGCTGTGTCGGGGCTGCTGCTGCTGTGACAGAAGATGAAGAAGCTTGGAGATGCGCGCCACAGTTTTAGTTGACGTATCTCTACTGATGTACTTGTTTAATTGTATGTGCACTTGTATAAGTTGCTTGAAGATGAACAACATCAGTAGTGCTTGTGTATCTCTGTTTTTGATTGTATGTGCATTTGTTGGATGTGTAGACGTGTATGTTCTCTTGTGAGTATTTGGCTGGATGATTTCTGGATTTAATCAGTTAGTTGAGATATTTATTGATTTTTTGTTGTTCAAATGTGTAAATTTAAATCTGTGAATGAAATAGCCCATATGTTCTATTTGACAAAATAACATTTGGGCTCTAAAAAGGTTGCGGCCCAAACTATAGCAGATCAGAATATTGTGCATTTCTGAAAACCAGAAAAATAGGCTTAATGAAATGATCTGCAAAAGGCCAAATTGTTGGGCCAGGCCCATATTACTAGAGAAAATTATCAGAAAAATATATAGTAAAAAGGCCGAATTAATGGGCTTGGCCCATGTAGAAAACCGAATTGGACCGGGCTGAATCTTGTGCCACATCAGCTTGCCACACTGGATGCCTACGTGGCCTGGGGAGGTTGCTAGTGACCAAAACGCCACAGTGGATATATTTTGGTCATAAACCTCTTCGACCATTATAGAAGAAAGGTCGCTATAGTCAGTTTACGACCGCCAGCTTTTGACCTTCTGTTTTTGGTCACAAAAAGGTCGCAAATGAGAAACCATGACCTTTCAGTGACCAATAGTGGTGGTCACAAGTTGACATATTTCTTGTAGTGGGGATTTCATCTTTATCATATCTATAGAGAGAATTTACCTTCACTACCTGTGTTGGGTTATCAAGACGATGTGTTTCTTCAATAGGCGGTATATTAAGACCATGTATTTCTTAAATAGGAGGTAAATTCTTAACGTCTTCAGCTTTAATACCTTTCTCTTTTATTGATTTCTTTGCCTCTTGCATATCTTCAGGACTGAGAAATAGAACACCTCTCTTCTTCGGAGTAGGTTTAGGAATAGGCTCAGGAGTTGGCTCAATTAGTTCAGGAATTGCCTCAGGAATTGGCTCGAGAAGAGTCCAATTATTTACATTAGTCAACATATTGTTCAATTATAATTCAGCTTCGTTGACTGTTCTTTCCCTGAAAACACAACCAACACAACTATCCAAGTGGTCCTTGGAAGCATCAGTTAGTCCATTATAGAAGATATCAAGTATTTAATTTTTCTTAAGTGGATGATCAGGCAAAGCATTAAGTAATCAGAGAAGCCTCCCCCAAGCTTGTGGGAGACCCTCTTCTTTGATTTGCACAAAATTATATATTTCCCGCAAGGCAGCTTGTTTCTTATGAGCAGGAAAATATTTAGCAGAGAAGTAATAAATAATATCCTGGGGACTACGCACACAACCAGGATCAAGAGAATTAAACCAAGTCTTAGCATCACCCTTTAATGAGAACGGAAATATCTTAAGTATGTAATAATAGCGAGATGTCTCATCATTAGTAAACAGGGTGGCTATATCATTTAACTTGGTGAGATGTGCCACAACAGTTTTAGATTCAATGCCATAAAAAGGATCGGATTCAACTAAAGTAATAATCTCAGGATCAACAGAGAATTCATATTCCTTATCAGCAACAAAGATAGGTGAAGTGGCAAAAGCAGGGTCATGCTTCATCTTAGCATTTAGAGTCTTTTGTTTTAGCTTAGCTAACAATTTCTTAAGATCTGATCTATCATTGCAAGCAAGAAAATCTGTAGTAGTTTCTTCATCCATAACATAACCCTTAGGAACAGCAGGCAATTCATAATTAGGGGGAGAACCTTCATCATCACTTAGGGGGAGAACCTTCATTTTCAATAATTTCATTCTCCCTAGCCCCAGTAAGTTGTTCATCAAGAAATTCACCTAATGGCACAGTAGTATCAAGCATAGAAGTAGTTTCATCATAAGTGTCATGCATAGCAGAAGTGGCATCATCAATAACATGTGACATATCAGAATTCATAGCAGTAGCAGGTTTAGGTGTCGCAAGTTTATTCAAAACAGAAGGAGAATCTAGTGCAGAGCTAGATGGCAGTTCCTTACCTCCCCTCGTAGTTGAGGGATAAATTTTAGTTCTTTGATCTTTCAAGTTCTTCATAGTGATCAGTAGATATAAATCCCAAGTGACTCAGAGAATAGAGCTATGCTCCCCGGCAACGACGCCAGAAATTAGTCTTGATAACCCACAAGTGTAGGGGATCGCAACAACTTTCGAGGATAGAGTATTCAACCCAAATTTATTGATTCGACACAAGGGGAGCTAAAGAATATTCTTGAGTATTAGCAGTTGAGTTGTCAATTCAACCACACCAGGATAACTTAGTATCTGCAGCAAGGTATTTAGTAGCAAAGTAGTATTATAGTAATGGTAACAGTGGTAAAGGTAAAGATAGCAATAGTAATATTTTGGGGGTTTTGTAGTGATTGTAACAATATCAACGGAAAAGTAAATAAGTGAAGCACAATATATGAAAAGCTCGTAGGCAATGGATCGGTGATGGATAATTATGTCGGATGTGATTCCGCATGTAATAGCTATAACATAGGGTGACACAGAACTAGCTCCAATTCATCAATATAATGTAGGCATGTATTCCGAATATAGTCATACGTGCTTATGGAAAAGAACTTGCATGACATCTTTTGTCCTACCCTCTCGTGGCAGCGGGGTCCTAGCGGAAACTAAGGGATATTAAGGCCTCCTTTTAATAGAGAACCGTACCAAAGCATTAAAACATGGTGAATACATGAACTCCTCATACTAGAAGTATCCCGATTATTGTCACTTCGGGGTTGTCGGATCATAACACATGATAGGTGACTATAGACTTGCAAGATAGGATCAAGAACACACATATATTCATGAAAACATAATAGGTTCAGATCTGAAATCATGGCACTTGGGCCCTAGTGACAAGCATTAAGCATAGCAAAGTCATAGCAACATCAATCTCATAACCTAGTGGATACTAGGGATCAAACCCTAACAAAACTAACTTGATTACATGGTAAATCTCATCCAACCCATCACCGTCCAGCAAGCCTATGATGGAATTACTCACGCACGGCGGTCAGCATCATGAAATTGGTGATGGAGGATGGTTGATGATGACGATGGCGACGAATCCCCCTCTCCGGAGCCCCGAACGGACTCCAGATCAGCCCTCCTGGGAGAGATTAGGGCTTGGCGGCGGCTCCGTATCGTAAAACGCGATGAAACTTCCTCTCTGATTTTTTTCTCCGAGAGACGGAATATATGGAGTTGGAGTTGAGGTCGGCAGAGCTGTATGGGGGCGCGCCCAGAGGGGGTGGGCGCGCCCCGCACCTTGTGGACAGGGTGTGGCCCCCTGGTCTTCAACTTTTGCTAGTATTTTTTTATATTTTCTAAAACTTGTCTCCGAGGATTTTCAGGTCATTCCGAGAACTTTTGTTTTCTACACATGAAACAACATCATGGTAATTCTGCTGAAAATAGCGTCTGTCCGGGTTAGTTTCATTCAAATCATGCAAGTTAGAGTCCAAAACAAGGGCAAAAGTGTTTGGAAAAGTAGATACATTGGAGACGTATCAACAACCTTCAAGCAAAGTTGCATAGTTTTATAACAGAAAGGGTTGCTGTTATTGGTAGAGGCACACTGAGGTTGGCTAGCCATCGAGGATGACCAGTGGGCCAGGGGCCACATGACTGGGAGCATTTGTGTGTGCGTGACTACCATGGGACCCGGATATCAGTGGCTTACTTTGAAAACAAAAGGGGGGTTTATAGTTTAGTGGGAACCATCAAGAAAATTCGCAAAGTTTTATAGCTGACAGATTTATACTTGCTGAGATGCATAGAGTAAAATGATCGCATGTTGGAGGCAATAAATAAATATGCTACATGGCTTGTCATGGCATCTAATTGCACACAATGCTAGTACAAATCGTGGAGAACAAGACATACAACATGAGCATCTCCATAAGAGCTGGTAGCTCTACCAAAAAGAAATCAACAACTCAAAAAAGGTTCAAATATAGTATCAAGCACTTCATAATAGAAAGACACATATCAAATTTTGGGAGTAGAAGTGCACGTGAACATCAAATTCTACCACTACAACAGTACAAATTTAGCCTAGATTTCATATACATCATAATCCAGCCCCCAAAAGCATGTACTCAATCACTACCACCAAAACTGTAAGCACGAGCAGTAGGAAGATTAGGAGTGGGGAAGCTTACTCTAAACAATGGTACCGCTGCCGTTCACACAAGGGGAGCGGCGATGGAAGCATGGAGAACAGTGGGGAAGCGATGTCGCGACCACTGTCCTCCTCTTGCGCTTCGGAGTCATCTCTGACTCAGTTGGAGGCTCCACAACCTGCAACGGCACCTCATACACCATGGGTTCCTGATCCAGTGGATGCTCTACCCTGGATCTGAATGCCCACCACCTGCGCCTGTCCCACGGGCTGGACGAATTGGCCTGCTCCATGGCCCACAGGAGGATCTCGATGTCGTGCCTCAGTTGTGCGGGCGGGGGAAAAAGATTTTTCTTCTCCCTGGATGTCATTTCCGTCAAAGTGGCCATTGTCGTCCAATTCATCTGCCTTATGTTGTTAAACCAAGAACGGATCTCCATCAACCTGGCCATCTTGACCTGGTCGCTGCCGGCGATCTCCACAAAGTCGGTGTTCTCACCGCCGGCGGTCTGCTCCTCCATCGAAGTTGTTCTTGCGTGGATGGAAGAAGGGGGTGTGATGTGGAAGAGGAGACAAGCAAAGTTGCGGCCACGAGAAGGAGGAGAAGGAGAGGGAGGAGATGTCGCGGTTGTAATGGTGATGGGTGAGGGTAAGGATGATGGCGGCGGCGGTTCTTCATTGGATGAGAGGGGCGGCGCGTGAATGTTTTCTTCCTATGACTTTTTTTGAGACAATTTTTTCCTATGACTAAAATGCGAGAGATTAAAGCGGTTCCAAAAAAGCCCAACCACTGTAAAACTTTGTATAATAAATATAGATAATTCGGGCCAACCAAAGCCCACAACATGAATTAATAGTACACTTACAATTAATACTAGATAGATTTTTTAGCTAAAAAAGATAGATAGATAGATAGATGGCCGCCGCTTCTCCAGCACAGTCTCCTCCTCCGGGCGCCCTTCACTGCTCCTCCACGGTGTTGTTGATGGGGTACGGCAGAGTGTGCATGCGCTCGTCGGTGGGGAAGATGTTGTCGTAGTCCATGAAGATGTTATGGGTGGTGAAAGCTATGAACTCGCAGCCACACCAGAACACGCGGCCAAGGAGGTAGAACGTGTCGAAGGGGTTGGTGAAGTGGGCAAGGATAGCAACCACAACCCCGTTGTGGATGACCTCCTCGACTTGGTACATCCTTGGAGATCCCCAAGGGAGGTGCCCGTAGCCAGCCCCAAGGAAGAAGTCGGTGAACCCCCTTGCACCCCTCCACCTTGACATCGCCCACACACGGAGGGTGCTCTCGACGTACACCCCGGCGGGGTAGAGCATCTCCGACATGGTGGGGGGGGGAAGCGGTATGTTGTCCCGGTGTACTGCATGGTTGCGGCGGGCTGGTTCTTGGGGCTGTTTGTGGTGAAGAAGAAGAAGGGTAGACGTAAAATGCAGGTGGGAGAGTATGGGAGATGGATGAAGGGTGTGAGAGGAAGAGGAACATGATAGGTGGCTTAAATAGCCACCGTGGCAGTAATGGGGTCAAATGTGAACAAATTTTCCACCCACCGCGGCATCGGGAGTGTACACGCGTGGGAAACTATAGTGTGAATTAAAATGCAAAGTTTAAGTGCTGCCCTATGTGCCGTCGGTCGGGTCAACCGGGGATGGTTCTGCTGCGCGTGCTCCTTCGCGTATGTGCACGCATGCAACGTATGCTGAAGCGGACGCATGCATGCAACTGCATGGAACGTAGGCTCGCCCAGGCGCATGCAATGGCGGCGGACATTGCTCGGTCCAACGGGCGGGCTTCTTTACACAGCCCAACAACATGGATGCATGGCATCCCACCCTTGAGCGCAGAAAAAAAACAGGCGCAGAAAAAATGTAAGTATTATATGATTTATCGACGTGAAAGCCCTAGATAATCCTTACAACGTCAAAAAGCTACGAAACTTGGCAATGATGCTAGTCATGTTGGTACAAGGTTGTTGGTCCACTTCATGGATGTCGACAAAAACATGCTTCGAGACGGACCCTTCCCGTCCCGAAAGGCCTCCCATGAAGCAGGTTTAGAATGACACCGAATTTTGCTAGTATGCAAGTCCAATGAGATCAACACTTGTTCATGTTGGCTAATGTGGCACTGACCGTCCAAGGAGATAAAGATTGATACTTGTTCATGTGGGCCTATATTTTTTTATTTGGTGTCCATAGAACACAAAAAACAAACATGACTATATGCTTTTAGGTCTTCACCCTCCCCAATTTGTTGGCCAACTCAGCAGGTTTTGCCTTAAGATGCCACCTCTTTCTGTAAGCTGCAATTGCTGTGGTTTTGGAATGCCGGTTCTCTTTCCTACAGAACGGGCATTTATAGCGATCGGTACGCCGATACACAATCTTTGCGGCCATGAGCCACTTGAAGATTTTCTTTCTGAAAGCTTCCCTCAGCTGTAGGTAGTTCTCCCATTCTTCCAAATCTACAATCTGGTATTAGAAGAAAAAAAAATCTCATGCCAGCGAATTGTACATTATATCAAAGACAGACATAAATGGATTGTTTTTTCTTTGTATTGGTTTCCTAAAACTTTGGTTATATGAAAGATAGTCATAAAATGGAATACAAATGATCCATTCATCTAAATTTGCAAACCCTAGGACTGATAACCGTACAATTAATCAAAAAAAGGCGAACAGTACGATTGTCTATACGAATAGCAAGGAATAACAACAGAGGAATTTCTAGGGTTAACCTCGAGAAGGCAAATTCTAGGGTTAATATCTGCAGACACTAACCAATTCGTTGTCGTTGGTGTTGTGTTGGACCAGCTGCGGCTGCGAATCGGCGGCGACGACGTCCTTGTCGACCAGTTCCTTCATGGGGTCCACATCCGCCGCACGGAGCGCACCAGCCACGCCCCCTTCTCCGGCAGGTAGGATCATCCTCGCCGGCAAGAATGTGGGCTTTTTGGCGGCGGTGAGTAGTGGGCGGCGACGAAGACGTGGGTGGATAGGCAGAGGAGATCGAACTCTGGAAGCGGGAGCGAGATTTGGGGAGTGGAAATTCAATTTGTTTGGGAGAGAGAGGTGAAGGCCGCGCACAATTCGTCACTTTTGAAATTTAGGTAGAAACATGCACGTATACGACATCGTGCACACCCAGAGATTTGCCCGCACCAACCAATCAGTCAACCAAGCAAAAGAAAAAATACACAATGTCGGTCCACAAACGTGGCAACATAAACCAAACACCAAACTAGCGTGTTAAAAAAACAACAAAATAGGAGGGACATTTTTTTGCGTAGTACTACTAAATACTAGAAGGGAGAACTACTGGAAAAAAAATACTAGAAGGGACAGTTGGCACATTTAATTTCACATGGCATCTAGCTTTTTTGTTCATCGCTTGCTATGTTGTACCAATTAGGTAAAATGAATGGACAATTATTAAACCCTAGCTATTGTCAAGGTTTATCGGTGTGTGTCTACGTGGCCAAGTGTGCTTGCACGGTGTGGGTCTAGGTGAGTGTGATGCACGGGACGGGCCTTTATGGTTAGGGCCCACATCAAGCGGCACCGAATTTTGAGGAAAGTGTAGGAACGAGCCCCACACGCCTTCCGCATGCCGGACTTGTTCCCTCCCATTGGCTAGATCCAACATGCGATATGGCCTCGTTTACACTTACCCCGCGTGAGGGTTTATGCATGCCCCTCTCGGTGTTTGACCATACCCTTCATGGGTGATATGATGAGACCACGCCAGGCCCCGTGATGCACCCCTAGGCACAAACCGAACATGTTACCTCTCAGTAGCTAGATCCAAACCATGCACCCCCGCTGTTTAGACCCAAGTGGAGTAGCACCTAGACACATGACCCGCGACACTTGTGTCAGCCCCCGAGCCATGCATCCCCGCCGTGTAGACTCATATGTGGCCATGTGTGCATGCATGTTGTGGTTCCAGCTGAGTGCGATGCACGGGACGGTCCTTGGTTACTAGGTCTAACATCACACGGCAACGAGATTTGAGGCAAATGAAGGAACGGGCCCCGCACTCCCATCACAGGACGAACGCATTCCCACTCTGTGGCTTGATCCAGCATGGGATATGGCCCCAGTTGCCCACAGCCTATGTGAGGGCCTACGCATGCGCTCTTGATATTTTACCACGCCCTCTTGGGGTGGTATGATACACTTGCGCCAGGTCCCGTGAATTTTCGGCCCCTTGATAATTTGCATGGATTATAACGACAGTTGATGAGCATCATAGCCTAGAGAACGGCGTCGAGGCCATCCCTCCCTTTGGTAGCATATGGTGCATATATGGACCAAAGAGCTTAACATGGGGCTTTCATCCCAATCCTTGCTATGATTTCATGTGGCCGCCGTAGATCTTGAACTTTCGATGTTACAACCCTAGAAATGCGGTAAATGTCCCGAATATGGGAGGGAGGGGGGAGAAACGTCACACAATAAACTATCCCCATAATTTTATGTTTGTTTTATCTAGCAAGACAAACAAGTTTTTTAAAATAAAGATTTTTAGCATGTTTTAATAAGTATTTTATAATTTCACATTATAAGGTGCTTATTTTTTTCCTAAAACAAAGGTGTTGTAAACGGACAAAGCTCCACATTGAGCCTCTCACCATCACGTTCACGTTGAACTCATCCTAAAATGAAGGAGAGGTAGATCGAATCTCCCCACGGGGGGCAACCTCCACCTAGTAGCTAAATATGGTTAGTTGAGAATTTCTCCACAAGTCATTTTTGAGGCAATATTACATTATTTTTTTCCTCCAATATTGTGGCGAAATACATGGAAGAAAAATCGTGGGAGGCACGGTGGAACAAGTGCACCTGTTTTCCCCTCCAAAAGTGCACTAGTTGCCATATTGCATGTGAACGTGTCATCTGTACAAACAATTGAATTGTCGTTTTTATTTTGTTAACAATTCCTAAATATTGAATTTCAGCATGCACCTACCCCGTGTCAGTTAGGTCAAATTCGTTTAATCCAAGCTTCGCCAGCGAACGTGCAGATTCTTGTACCATGCACGTGCTGCTCCGGGCCTTTGGCGTCCGGTACCGGACATGGGAATCTAGATGTGATGCAATACAATTCATGTTGACCCATATCATGCACTCTTAGCCAACCAGGCCGACAACATGCACCGCTAGCCACCTCGATCTAGACCATGTGGTAGTGTCCACGATGGGCAAAGATGCTCAGCTGGACATGTTTGTCGGCACTAGTGCATGATGCCCAATCTCGGTGTGCAAGACGGGTAGCCGTGTGTCGCTTTGACATGCTTGGCTTACGGAGGGAGGGACTCATTGGAGAACTAACGAACCGAGGTGGGGTCAAGGGTGGATGGATGGTGTGGGTCAACTTGGCTAAAGGGGAACGGTTTGAGGCCATTTGAACAATGTATGTCATGGTTGTGGTCATGAGCTACCTCGCTTGCCTTACCACGAATTTTTTCATAAGGGGACACTATAAACCTAAAAAATTTGAGTTTTATTTTTGGATATCCTATTTGTTACATTTATGGCACCATGTACAACAAATTTCGGGTTATTTTGGAGATGGTCAAAAAAATCACTTCATTACAGACGGACCGTTTGGTCTCACTTAAGCGAGTTTTTCTAACAAGGTGGTTTTTTCGACCACATCCAAATCACCTGAAATTTTGTACACATGATCTTTTCATAAACATAGACATAATATGAAAGTTTTCCATTTTTTAGAATTTTATATAATTTATAGTGGCTGAGTGAAACTCAGGTACATACCTCTGACTTTACCTTAAGGGGACAGTGTAAACTTCATTACTGCTGAATTTTCTTTGATAATCATGTTTATTACGTGGATGTGATAGTGTAAAAAAATTGGGTGATTTGGAAAAGAAAAAAACCCACCATCTAACAGGAGATATCAAACCCCACGGCCTGCATACGACTAGAAACCCAACCATATGGGCCAGGATTCAGGCCCGTGGGATGTTGATTTCTCCTACTAGTAGGCCCCATAGGGCATACACAGAAGTTGATAGGGAACATGTTGTTTCAGTGAGAGAGGCTCATGCAATTTGTCTCTCAGCCGCGTATATAAGTAGGTGTGTGCGCGTGTCGCTTGGCGAGGTGGGACTAAACTCCCACCACACGTTAGTTGCGCCCTGTGCGTCTCAGCGTTGGGCGAAATATTGTTGCGTTGTCCCAGGCGAACCTCACCCGCGTGCTGGACCACGCGTCCTTGTAGATGGTTGGCCTAGACGCACAGTTCGGGACCCCCTACCCAAGATCCGCCGGTTTTGACACTGACATTGGTGCTTTCATTGAGAGTTCCTCTGTGTCGTCATTGACAGGAAGGATGCCGCACCCCATCTTTAAAGACGGCACTGTTGCTAAAGGAGCTTTGGCTGTCGGCCAACCTCTCCGGCTAGGCAGTTCTTTGATGACCGCCTGTTCGCCAGCCGCGCCGGTGATGACCTCTCGGGTCATCGAAAACAATTTCCAGATCAGCTCGGAACTAGCCGAGCAGTTAGATCCGATGGAGCTCTCTTCCCCAAACGAGCTCTTCGATCGCATCACTGCCCTGGGAGTCGCTACAGATTACGGCCAGATTGGGCTTAAACCCGATCAGAGAGAGATCGGCTCTCCCCAGGTCACCCACCACGTTGAAGTGGTGGAAGAACAATGCGGTGAATCCCCACCCATCCCAAGGACCAGATGTGTCCGGATTCCCGACCCCTCCAAGCCGGACATCCGCGGAGGGGAGGACGTCGCCCAAGCCCTAAACCTAAAGTCAGGCAGTAGGCCGGAGTCATTGAACAACGTCCAAGAAAACAAGCTTCCGAATTCGGAATTCTCTTGGCCCCTGAGTCTTAGATTGGGCGAGGTTCTGGAATTAAATCCACCCGCTCACCCAAATATAAGGGACTTATCCCAAATACGGCAAGAGCCCGGGGAAATAGTACATCACTACCGGGCCAGATTCCTCCTGGTTATGAACAGGATAAAGGACTGCCGTGAGAAGGACGCAATTTCGTTCTTCTGTAACAACTGCACGGACATCGGAATCCTCAACGCCATAAGTCACCGCGAAATTACACGCTTCGCCGACTTGACATCCATAGTACGAAAGTACTATGCGACAGAAAGCGTTCGGAAAACCGAAACGAAATTCTGGGACAATCCGACACCGAATACAATCCCAGGCTGAAACAAAAGGGCGCATTATCGCCAGGCACCTGAGCCACACAGCAAAAAACAAAAACCCTCTATAGGGTATGGGACCGTACTGGAGGGATGGCTCAATGGACCCTGTAAAATTCATAGTTCAGGGGGAGTCACACCAACTCACAGCCTTATAGCATGTTGGATACTCCGGCAGGTGGCCAGGAGTGGCGAGGAGCTTCTAACTCCAGAATCCCCAGCCGGGAAGCATGCTGTTCAGGGAAAATCACACTGGACGTGGTGTTCGGCACGCCAGATAATTACAGATCCGAGGAGGTCACATTTCAAGTGGCCCCATTCAGAAGCGGATACCACGCTCTGTTAGGGCGAGAAGCATTCACAATTTTTCAAGCTATACCCCATTACGGGTACATGAAGCTCAAAATGCCCGGACCCAACGGAATTATCACTCTTGCTAGTGATCCGGACACAGCGCTCCGTGCAGAAAACAAGACAGCCGCACTGGCCCTCGAGGCATTATCCGAAGCCCTGGCGGCTGAGGAACTAACTGTGTTGCGCTCCACGGTGGACACGGACGACGTGATACTCGACAAGAGATCCAAGTCCACCTCCTTTAAGCCGGTAGACTAAATAATCAATTTCCAAGTCCATCCAACGGACACCACAAAAACGGCCTCCATCGGGGCACAACTAAAACCTGATGTAGACGCCGCACTCAGAGAATTCCTATGAGAAAATTGGGACATTTTCGCCTGGCACCCTTCAGACATGCCAGGAATCCCACGCAGGCTGGCCGAGCACAGCCTGAACATCCTAAAAGGGTTCAAGCCCGTTAAGCAGACTCTTCGGCGTTTCTCCGAACCCAAGAGACAAGCCATGGGAGAGGAGCTAGCAAAACTACTGGAAGCCAGATTCATCAGATATATAAAACATCTGGACTGGCTAGCAAACCTGGCGATGGTACCAAAGAAGGACAAATCCTGGCGCCTATGCATCGATTCAAAGACCTAAATAAGGCCTTCCCAAAGGATCCCTTCCCCCTCCCCTGAATTGATCAAATCATCGACGCCACTGCAGGACACGATTCATTGTGTTTCCTCGATGCATACTTTGGCTACCATCAAATCAAGATGGCAGAGTCAGACCAAGCCGCAACGGCATTCATCACCGCATACGGCCCATTCTGCTTCAGCATGATGCCCTTCGGGCTCAAAAACGCCGGCGCGACATATCAGCGCATGATTCAGACATGTCTGGCCAACCAGATCGGCAAAACAGTTGAAGCGTACGTAGATGATGTGGTTATCAAATCCAAGCATGTTGAAACTGTAGTAGACGACTTGAGGCTCATGTTCGACAATCTCCGAGCATATGACATTAAGCTCAACCCAGAAAAATGCGTTTTCGGCGTACCAGCCGGAAAGCTCTTGGGCTTCATTGTATCCGGTAGAGGAATTGAGGCAAACCCAGCCAAGATCCGAGCTCTGTCACAATTGGATATCCCAAAAGACCTCAAGCAAATACAAAAATTGACTGGATGCGTGGCGGTTCTAAGTCGCTTTATCTCCCGCTTAGGAGAAAAGGTGTTACCCCTTTATCACCTCCAGTGGCGCACCGAACACTTCGAGTGGACGGATGCCGCCACGGCCGGACTCGAAGAAATCAAAGCCATACTAGCAAAAAATCCGGTCCTGGTCGCGCCCAACACGGGCGAACCAATGCTATTATACATCACGGGAACCCATCAAGTTGTAAGCGCGGTGCTCGTTGTCGAACGAGAAACGGAAGGACACAAGTTCCCTCTCCAAAAACCAGTTTACTACGTGTCCACTGTCCTAACTCCATGCAAGTCACGGTACCCGCATTATCAAAAGATGGCATATGCGGTGTTCATGGCATCCCGGAAGCTGCGACACTATTTCCAAGAGTGTTCAATAACAGTGGCATCCGAAGTACCTCTTAATGATATTATAAACAACCGTGACGCAACGGGCCGGATTCCCAAATGGGCCATTGAGCTCCTCCCATTCGATATAACTTAAAAGCCACGGCAAGCTATCAAATCGTAGGTTTTGGCTGACTTCATCGCCGAATGGACCGAAGCCGAGCTCCGTAAAGAGTACGGCGCATATTCCAACTGGATCATGCACTTCGACGGCTCCAAAATGTTGGCTTGCCTGGGGACTGGCATTCTTCTGACGTCCCCTACAGGAGATATAGTCCAATACGTACTTCAGATAATGTACACGGACTCCAACAACGCACCCGAATACGAGGCCCTTCTACATGGTCTCCGGATGGCAGTCTCCATGGGCATTCAGCGCCTAGAGGTCCGCGGGGATTCAAACCTCGAGGTATCCCAAATAAATGGAGACTTTGATGCCAAGGATCCGAAAATGGCAGCTTATCGCAACACCGTCTTAAAGATGTCAGCTCGGTTTGAGGGGCTCGAGTTTCACCATATAGCCCGGGAGAACAACCAGGCAGCAGACGTGTTGGCATGCATCGGTGCAAAGCGCGACGCCGTCCCTCCCAACATCTTCCTAGAGAGGCTTTTCAAGCCATCCGTATCATGGGAGGGGGAGTCCGGAAACAACAGCCCGGACACAACCACACTACCCCTCACCTAAAAATCTGACACAGTTGGTGGCTCTACCAACGAAAAAACACCGTCAGCCCGCACAATAATGGCAGTCATTGCCCCGTGGACAGAACCATTCCTAGCCTACCTAACTAGGCAGGAACTTCCCGAGGACCAAAACGAGGCCCACTGCATAGTGTGGCGATCTAAAGCCTACAAAGTCCACGAGGGAGAGCTTTATAAGAAGAGCACAACCGGAGTCCTTCCAAGGTGTATCTCCGAAGAAGAAGGGCGAAATCTTCTGGCTGAAATTCATGCCGGACTCGGCGGGCACCACGCCGCAGCCCGGGCCCTGGTAAGCAAGGCCTTCCGTACTGGATTTTATTGGCCGACGGCCCGGGCAGACGCTCAGGACTTAGTGCAGCGATGCGTCGGTTGCCAATTATTCGCTAATGAAAGCCACATGCCGCCTACCGCCCTACAAACCATACCCATTACCTAGCCTTTTGCGGTCTGGGGGCTTGACATGGTTGCACCCCTTAAAGGAGGAACCCACAAGAAAAAATATCTACTGGTCATGGTGGACAAATTCACCAAATGGATAGAGGCCAGGCCTGTAAAGACGGCCGAATCCGGACCGGTGATAGACTTCATATCTGGGGTTGTACACCGTTACGGCATCCCCCACAGCATCATAACTGACAACGGCACAAACTTTACGGCCGACAAAGTTAAACTCTGGTGCAAAAACATGGGCATCAAGCTTGACTATGCTTCAGTCTGTCACCCACAAACTAACGGTCAAGTCGAACGAGCCAACGGTCTTATCATGAGCGGCATCAAACCCAGACTAGTGCGATCCCTCAAGGAATCCAACACGCACTGGGTACAGGAGCTTGACTCCGTACTCTGGGGGCTGCGGACCACACCGAATCGCACTACCGGATTCACACCATTTTTATGGTATACGGCGCAGAGGCAGTTCTGCCCTGCGACATAATTCATGACTCACCTCGAGTGCGCATGTACGAAGAAAGAGAAGCCGAGCTCGATCGGCAGGACAGCTTGGACGCATTGGAGGAGGAGCGCAACGTGGCAAAAGCCCGTTCCGCATTCTATCAACAGCAGGCTCGAAGATATCAAAGCAGAGAAGTACGGGCCAAAACATAAAACGTTGGCAAACTAGTTCTACGCCTGCCGGACAAGAAAAAGGACAAACTAAAGACCAAATGGGAGGGTCCCTTTATAATCGACCAAGTGCTGACTGGTGGAGCGTACCGTCTGCGAAACGCATCGGACAACCGACTCGAGCTGAACCCATGGAACGCAGCACGCCTACAAAGATTCTATGCCTAGCGCCGGACTCCGTGTTCGTCTCCTCCCTCTGTCCCTTTTTATTTTTTTCACATTAGTTGTCTGGCATTTCTCTCCTTCTCTATACCTTTTTTCTCCCAAGCCCTTAGGGGCTTGCCTGCGCATTGTTCGCACATACTTGACGCGCCACCCGCGCTCATCACACCTGGGGGCTTCTTTATCAAATGTTTATATAAACGGGCCTCATGCCCAAAACATGTGTGACACTTCCGCATGAAGCTTTTATACACCATTATATGCATCGATATGACTTAAGTTTTGGCCAAGCTGGGTTGCCTGGCTCCTGTGCTTACCCCTACATTCCCGTTCATTCGGCTAGGTGGTAAAGGGAGCACCTCTGTGATTGTTACTGCCGGGTCAGCCGGATGTGTACCTCAGACTGGGTGAAGCCGAAAGCTAGCGTTCTTAAGGGAATATTCGGTCGGTGAACTAAAAGATGATTTTTTTTGTTTATCTATCTGCCCCCAGATGCTTTTCTGCTCTTTTTAGCAGTTCGGACATGCACTTTAGGGCATGCCTCCCAGGGAACGGAACTATTCTCCCTGGAAGATGTTTCTTACTAACCATGTAATATAACATAACTAGTTGGGCACTTGTCTGCTAAATCAATTATGAACCCTACGCCTTGTCTGCATGCATGCCCCGGTTCTTACATAATCGAGAGGGTATTCGGACACACTCCGGACTATAGGGTCCAGAGGTCGAAGCGAAAACGTCCGCAATGACAAACGATCTACAATCCGGCTAGAAGGCATTTTTCATGTCATTTTAAATTACAAAGTCAATCCGACTCGGTATATTCTTCTTCAATACCATCCAACAGGCGGTCTAATTTACAGTCCTATTGAGAATACTTTGCAGCCAGCTCTACCTGGCCATATGCTAAGCTGACAGGGATCTCCTTTCCATCAGGACCCATAGGGCCGACCTCGGCCATGTGGTTTGGGTCAGCCTTCGTGTACTGAGTCTTCACCATGGCCCAGGCCTCCTTGGCACCTTGACGGCAGGCCGATATCTTCCACAACCGGAAGAGCTACCGCACTCCCTCCAGATTCTTTGAAAGCTCCCCAACGCCTTCGGGCATGGAGAGGGATGGCCACATAGCCTGGACGACGTCCTGCATTGCCTGCCGAACTCGTTCGTGCAGTTGCGACAGCTCGGGAAGAAGGTCCCCCGTTCAACCGGGCATTTCCTCCGAGGGACGACCTGTCAGTAGACCTACAGACATAGCTCTGTCAATCGACTTCCTTGCCGAATTCTTTTTTCGAAGATTCGTTCAAGCACTTACTAAAAATGCCGCGTTGAAGTCGCCGATTCTCCTTTACGGAAGCAGACAGCTGAATACGAACATCCGTTAGTTCCTCGCCCAGTCGGGTATTGGCATCTCGAAGTTTGTTCTTATCTTGCCTCACCCTCGTCAGCACGCTCTCGCCAGCCTTTAGTTGGCGTAGGAGTTGTTGCTTGTCCGGATTTACTTCGGCCCCATCTGCACTATTATCGTCAGAGTTGCACACATGCCGCACTTCACAACAAAATTGTCTTTCGAAGCATATATTACCTGAGGGGGTCCCCTTGGCATTATCTAAAGTGGCCAGTGCAGCCTCGAGTTGGGCCTTGCACTCTTCCAGCTCCTAGGACAGTTGCGTGTTCTTCTTTGTAAGACCCTGCATCACATACGATCCTTAAAATAGTTATCTTAACTGTTTCAAGTCTCGGGGGCTACTGACATATATAACCTTCAATTTTACTAACCCGTATGTCTTTTACATACTGCTCTGTGGCTCTGGCTAGACCATTTTGGGCGGCACGGAGGTACGCATCTCCCGTATTAAAGGCGTCCAACGCCTCTGGGGAAAAACATGCGTCACGAAGAACAGTCGGCGACGCCTGTGGTTCATGGCACTCTCCACATCTGAATTGGTGGCAGATAGCCCGTCCGCATCCTCTGTCGGAGGAACGCCCAAGGTGCGCTCCGTGTCCGCCTCCGCTTTCGGACCCGGCCTTGAAGCCTGGCCGGTGGATATAGTCCGGCGGGCTCTCTTCTTCCTAATAAGAGCATGAGCGTTAGTGTGACTTGAGGGCATAAACCCTAGGCGTTAAATTCGCACGCCGTACCGTTGCACCAGAATCTCGATCTGGTCCGCACTTCTTTTTGGCCCGCCTGGCTTCAGCGGCCCTTGTTGGCTACCCACCGCGGGCTTGGCCTTCCGCCTTGAGGATTTCCCCTACGAAGCGAAACACTATTAGTTTACAGCATTCAAAATAAGGCATGGATGGATCTCCTTGAAAGTACTGGGACTTCGGTCTCGGTTACCTTTGAGGCTGGAAGTAGTCCGGGATAGTCGGTCGTAATGGCCACTAAGGTGTTGTCCTTACTCAATTGATGAAACACCCCATCAATTAACTCCACACATAAGTCTGGGTCCTCTTGGGAATCCGGATCGAGGGACCGTTCGGGGTCCTCGGGTTGCGGAGGAGGGCTGTTTATCTCCTTCACAGTCTGGCGCAGCTCCTGCGTTAACATCGCCGGACTAAGTACTCAATTATGGGAATTTCGAAAGCGGGTAGATAAGTGAAAATATTCGCTCACCCAGCTTGGAGGAATATACATAGAGAATCCGCCGCGTGGGTTGACACGGAGGAATTCCTCTTCTTCTACCTTGTACAAAGCGGATAAGATCTTCGCTAGAGTGGCAGCCGAATCCTGCCCCTTGCGACCGCACCGGGTGGCGCCGTCCTCCCCATTGAAATCCCACATGGGGTGGCCTCTGTACTGAAGCGGCTGCACCCCCCGCGTAATGCATGTGGCCATGACCTCGATCATGGTCAATCCGGAATGAGCCAACAATCTTATCCGGCTCATCAGGTAAAGGACGTCCCTATCTGTTTCCCTCTGAGGGTTTCGTGGGCGCCAGCTCAGGCATTTCTTCAACGGAGCATTATTAAACTCAGGAAGGTCGATCCGTACAGGGTCCGGCAGGGGGATGTCATCCATATAAAACCATTTCGAAGGCCAGTCCTCGGACGCCTTCTTTGTGGTATCGGATAGATATCCGGTCCCAGCGATGCGCCATAGTCTGGCTCCGCCCACTTGATAAATTGACCCCTCCTGAGAGCGGGGCACAAGGCGGAACAACCTCTTCCACAGCGTGAAATGGGCCTCGATGCCCAAAAACAGCTCGCGGAGGGCCACGAAGCCCGCAACATGCAGAATGGAGGCAGGCGTGAGGTTGTGTAGCTGGAGGCCGTAGAACTCCAGCAGCCCTCGGAGAAACGGATGAATTGGAAATCCGAGTCCTCTTATTAAATAAGGGACTAGGCATACCCGCTCTCCTTTTGAGGGATTGGGGACGCTCTCCGCCTACTCCCCGCCACTATAGGTGGCAATCCCAGCTCGAACTGGGACCATATATGCTGGGGGGAGGAGCCCCTTGGACTGGAGCACTACTAGCTTGCTATGCGGGATGGAACACCGCTCCCAATCTCCAGGCCGAGGGCTAGAGAGGCGAGAGGAGGAGCTACTCTGACCGGCCATGGTGGAATGGATCTCTGTCGAAAGCACTCTGATGAATACTCACGGAGGAAAGGTGGTGTGAATTGGATCTAAATCCCCGTCTCTTTTATGGGTGGCTCATTAACGCGACTAGGGGGGTAAATGAAAAAAAACCCTGGCTTTTCACATTCGTTTGACACGTGGAAGATGGTCATTATTGGGCACAGAAGCCGAGGAGAGCAGCACGCACTAGAAGTCGGACACTATTCGACAGGTACATGGAATTTGGAGGAGAACCCGCCTTGCAATGCCGAAGACAAACTTGCGCGCTGGACTTATCGTCATTGAAGCCTGGTTCAGGGGCTATTGAGGGAGTCCTGGATTAGGGGGTGTCTGGATGGTCGGACTATGACCTTTGGCCGGACTCCCGGACTATGAAGATACAAGATTGAAGACTTGGTCCCGTGTTCAGATGGGACTTTCCTTGGCGTGGAAGGCAAGCTTGGCGATATGATATGAAGATCTCCTCCCATTGTAACAGACTCTGTGTAACCCTAGCCCTCTCCGGTGTCTATATAAACCGGAGAGTTTTAGTCCGTAGGACGAACAACAATCATACCATAGGCTAGCTTCTAGGGTTTAGCCTCTCTGATCTCGTGGTAGATCAACTCTTGTACTACCCATATCATCAATATTAATCAAGCAGGAGTAGGGTTTTACCTCCATCAAGAGGGCCCGAACCTGGGTAAAAACATCGTGTCCCTTGTCTCCTGTTACCATCCGCCTAGACGCACAGTTCGGGACCCCCTACCCGAGATTCGCCAGTTTTGACACCGACACCCCCTCCGAAAGTGCACTTATTGCCAAAATGCATGTGAACGTGTCATATTCCACATTTTCCTTAAAACATGTTGTACACCTGTACAAACAATTGAATTGTCATTTTAATTTTGTTATCAATTTCTAAATCTTGAATTTCAGCATGCACCTATGCCATGGCGTCTCATCCAAGCTCCCAAATCAATCGCACAGATTCTTCTACCATGCAAGTGTACTGCTCTGGCGTCGGGTACAAGAGAGGGGAATTTTGATCCGATGCGATGCGATTCATGTCTACCCATAGCATGCACCACTAGGAAACAGGGCCGACAACATGCACCGCTAGCCGCCTCGATCCAGACCATGGGCAAAGATGCTCAACTAGACATGTTTGTTGGCACTAGTGCATGATGTGCCAATATCGATGTGCAAGACGTGTAGTCGTGTGTCGTTTTAACATGCTTGGCATACCGAGGGAAGGGACTCGTCGGAGATCCAACGAACCAAGGTGGGGTCAAGGGTGGATTGATGGTGTGGGTCAACTTGGCTAAAGGTTCATGGTGGGTGTCTACGTGGCCAAGTGCGCATGCATGGTGTGAATCTAGCTGTGTGTGATGCACTGGACGGGCATTTTTGGATAGGGCCCACATGAAGAGGCACCGAATTTTGAGGAAAATGAAGGAACGGGCCCCGCACTCCGTCCCCATGCCGAACTCGTTCCCCCATTGGCTAGATCTAGCATGCGATATGGCATCATTTCCACATAGCCCGCGTTAGGCCTTATGCGTGCCGCTCTTGGTGTTTGACCACACCCTTCATGGGTTATACTATGAGACCACGCCAGGCCCCATGAACCACCGCCTAGGCACAAACCGGACGCGTTACCCATTGGTAGCTAGATCCAAATCATATGCACCCCCGCCATCTAGACCCACGTGTGGAGCAACATGTAGACGTTTAGACTCATATGTGGACATGCATACTCTTGGTAGAAGTTTAGACTCGTGTGTTACCTCTTGGTAGCTAGATCCAAACTGGACTCACACCACTTACGCCAGTCCCCGAACCATGCACCCCCGTCGTTCAGACTCATACGTGGACATGTTTGCATGCATGTTGTGGGTCCGGTTGAGTGCAATGCACGAGACAGGCCTTGGTTACTAGGTATAACATCACGTGGCATCGAGATTTGAGGCAAATGAAGGAATGTGCCCCGCACTCCTTTCACAGGCCGGACACATTCTCTCTCGATGGCTTGATCCGACATGCGACATGGCCCCGTTTGCACACAACCTATGTGAGCGTCGATGAATGTCGCTCTCGATGTTTTACAACACCCTCTAAGGGTTTTATGATGACACCATGCTAGGTCCCATGTATTTTTAGCCCCTCACGAATTTGCATTGATTATAACGATAGCAGATGGGCATCATATCCCTAGAGAACGGCGTCGAGGCCACGCCTCCCGTTGGTAGCATATGGCACATATATGGACCAAAGAGCTTAACATGGGGCACTCATCCCATTCCCTGCTATCATTTCATGTGGCCACGTAAGATCTTGAACTTTTGAGGTTACAACCATAGAAATGCGGTAAATGGCCCGAATATGCGAGGGAGGGAGGGGGGCGAGAAAGGCCACTCAATTACCAACCCCCATTATTGAAGTTTGTTTTTTATGGAAAGAAACAATTTTTTTATAAATAAGGAATTTTTAGCACTTATTAATAACGCTTTTATAATTTGACATTGTAAGGTGCATTTTTTCTCTAAAACAAAGGTGTTGTAAACGCACAAAACTCCTCCATGAGCCTCTCACCATCATGTTCACGTTGAACTCACCAAAAAGGATTTCCCTATTTTTTATGATTTTCCTTTGTTTTTGTTTTTAGAAAAAAAGGATTTTTCTTTGTGTTTTTTTATTAACATAGGGTTTTACTTTGTGACAGGTAAGCGACCTATGGGCCTGTTTGGTCGTTTCTTTACGAACTGGATCCACGGGGCGTTATTTTCTGTGCTTGACACAGATAGGGTCTGTGTCATCAACCCCATCGCCCACACACCCCCGCCCCCTCATCCCCACCCTCCCCACAAACCACCCCGCCGCCTACTCGCCTGGCCGCTCTCGACAGTTGGAGCAGAAGAGCGCGGAGTGAGATTGGGAGGCCGCCAAGCACCTAGCAACTACCGGCGACTAGGTGAAGTGAGAAACCCTAACTTGTAATCTTCGACTTATTTGGTCCTTGTTGTGTTGCCGTTTCGGGAGTTGGATATGGTTTTCAAAGTTGGAGATTAAATAGTTAGGATTTTCAATCGGAGGTTAGATGGAAGGCGATGCAGAGATTGAAGGAAGGTTTCTACATCGGTAGCTTGCTCGGTATTTTTTTTCCTACGGTTTCGGTATTCCAGGTTTTTCATAACAATGAGCAAGTTCAGATGCGTAAAACAATAGCAGCAAATATCAGCAAACAGTTCTTTAAAAACTTAGAAATTTTTTGGCATTGTGCAGTGGCGAATCCAGAAAGAAACCGGAGGGTGGGCTCAAAACTTATAAGCTAGGCTAGTGGATTAAATTCTTTTTTAGGTCAAAATTAGGTTGGGTTTAGTAAGGCAGCCATTAACTTGTAGTCCTAGATTGCAAGTCAACTAAACATTTCTCATAATAATATTTACTGTAGTCCTAGATTGCAAGTCAACTAAACACTACCTCAGTTGTGCTGCAGAGGAGGAGGGGCCAATGCCGCGCGTCAATGCTCAGGGTGAGCCCATGCTGCAGGTCAAGGATCAAGAGAAGGACATGTCTGAACAAGCTGTGGTGCAGCGGGCACGTGTTGCGGGGTTATGAGGAGTGGAGGGCGGGCACGTGTTGCGGGGACCATGATACGTCTCCAACATATCTATAATTTATGAAGCATTCATGCTATTATATTATCTATTTTGAATGATTATGGGCTTTATTATACACTTTTATATTATTTTTGGGACTAACCTACTAACCGGAGGCCCAACCCATATTGCTGCTTTCTTGCCTATTTCAGTGTTTCGAAGAAAAGGAATATCAAACGGAGTCCAAATGGAATGAAACCTTCGGGAGCATGATTTTTGGAATGAACATGATCCAGGAGACTTGCAGTTCACGTCAGACAAGCTTTGAGGAAGACACAAGGTTGGGGGGCGCCCCCCCCTACTGGGCGCGCCCCCCTGTCTCGTGGGCCCCTTGAGCACTCCCTGACCGACTTCTTTCACCTATATATTCCCATATACCCTAAAAACATCGGGGGAGACAATAGATCGGGAGTTCCGCCGCTGCAAGCCTTTGTAGCCACCAAAACCCAATCGGGACCCTGTTTCGGCACCCTACCGGAGGGGGATCCGTTACCAGTGGCCATCTTCATCATCCCGGCGATTTCCATGACGAGGAGGGAGTAGTTCACCCTCGGGGCTGAGTGTTTGTACCAGTAGCTATGTGTTCGATCTCTCTCTCTCGTGTTCTTGATTTGGCACGATCTTGATGTATTGCGAGCTTTGCTAGTATAGTTGGATCTTATGATGTTTCTCCCCCTCTACTCTCTTGTAATGGATTGAGATTTCCCTTTGAAGTTATCTTATTGGATTGAGTCTTTAAGGATTTGAGAACACTTGATGTATGTCTTGCCATGCTTATCCGTGGTGACAATGGGATATTCACGTGATTCACTTGATGTATGTTTTGGTGATCAACTTGTGGGTTCCGCCCATCAACCTATGCATAGGGGTTGGCACACGTTTTCGTCTTGACTCTCCGGTAGAAACTTTGGGGCACTCTTTGAAGTACTTTGTGTTGGTTGAATAGATGAATCTGAGATTGTGTGATGCATATCGTATAATCATGCCCATGGATACTTGAGGTGACAATGGAGTATCTAGGTGACATTAGGGTTTTGGTTGATTTGTGTCTTAAGGTGTTATTCTAGTATGAACTCTATGATAGATTGAACGGAAAGAATGGCTTCATATTATTTTACAACGGACTCTTGAATAGATAGATTAGAAAGCATAACTTTGAGGTGGTTTCATACCCTACCATAATCTTTTCGTTTGTTCTCCGCTATTAGTGGCTTTGGAGTGACTCTTTGTTGCATGTTGAGGGATTGTTATATGATCCGGTTAAGTTATTATTGTTGAGAGAACTTGCACTAGTGAAAGTATGAACCTTAGGCCTTGTTTCCTAGCATTGCAATACCGTTTACGCTCACTTTTATTACTTGTTACCTTGCTGTTTTTATAATTTCAGATTACAAATACCCATATCTACTATCCATATTGCACTTGTATCACCATCTCTTCGTCGAACTAGTGCACCTATACAATTTACCATTGTATTGGGTGTGTTGGGGACACAAGAGACTCTTTGTTATTTGGTTACAGGGTTGTTTGAGAGAGACCATCTTCATCCTACGCCTCCTGCGGATTGATAAACCTTAGGTCATCCACTTGAGGGAAATTTCCTACTGTCCTACAAACCTCTGCACTTGGAGGCCCAACAACATCTACAAGAAGAAGGTTGTGTAGTAGACATCAAGCTCTTTTCTGGAGCTGTTGCCGGGGAGGTGAGTGCTTGAAGGTATATCTTTAGATCTTGCAATCGAATCTTTTTGTTTCTTGTTTTATCACTAGTTTAGTTTATAAAAGAAAACTAAAAATGGAATTGAGTTTGTCTCATACGCTTCATCTTTTTAATATCTTTCATGAGAATGATGGTAAGGAAAATTGTGCTCAAGTGCTAGAAGAAGAAATCTATAAAATGTTTGTCACTAAATCTTTGAATGATGAGCATGATTGCAATGTTGTTCGTATGAACTCCTTGAATATCCATAGTACTAATGATGATTGCACTAGTCATGATGAAAATATCTTTTCTAAGCATGTCAACTTTTGTGGAGTGCATGTTTGCATGAACACACCAAATAGAGAAGATAGATATTACAAGAAGCATAAGCATTTAGAAACTAAATTGTTGCAAGAAAGGTTAAATGTGAGTGCTGAAAATTTACATTTCCTTTGCCGTACTTGTGAACTTTGCAATGAACGTGGTCATTTACATCTCCGATGCAAATTGTTTCATGATCGAATCGTGTCCAAAAATTGTGATGATTTGATTTCCCTTGCACATTATAACGAACTTAGTTTGCTTTTGGGTTATGAAGGAATAAAACGTTTAACTAAGCATCTTCCAGAAATTGCCCTTGAGAAGCTCTTTGATTTTCATCTAGAGGAAATTTATATGTATTGTGCAGTGAATTGCATTGAAAATAGTTATATTGCCAATTACCTAAAGAAAAGAAAACAAATAGAAGATGAAGAGAATACTAATGAAAGGTAAGAGACTTCCCATTTTCCTCCTATTATTTCTTATGATAAATCAGGTAACGAGGAGGAGCTTTCTATTCAACGAATCTCATCAATAAGGAGCTCAAAGAAGAAGGTTGAACCCACACATAATGTGTAGAAGAAAAGGAAGAGGAGCAGCAAAGGAAAAAAGGTATCCCTCCCAAATGATGTTGCTCCTACTACTCATTGTGGTGATGATAATTGCTATACTATTGGTGCTATCCATACTATTAATGATGAGAGTGATTATGCTTATGATATGAAAAGGCCCAAGCTTGGGGAAGCTATGTTTGATGAGGATGAAATATTTGAGAATATATTTGCTGAAATTAATATTTGTCCCAAGCTTGGGGATGCTATGTTTAATGAAGATGATATTTTTAGCCTCCCAAGTTTTGATATACAAAGTTGTTATGATGATAGCATGCCTCTTACCTATGATGATTATATTGATGAAAGTGGGTTTGGAAGAGTGTCAACTTTAGGAAGTAATGATCCCACTATTTTGGAGGATGTTTAATCTTATAATATTTATGAAAGTTGATTTGGAAGATTGTCAACTTTATTTAGTGATGATTCCACTATCTTGGAAGAGGTTTCAATCGATTATGATGAGAACAAAGTTGCTACTTATGATGATTATTACGATGAAACTTATGCTATAAAAAGTAGTGATGATTATATTTATAAAACTTGTCATGATTATGATTACCCTTTTTCTGAACATTAATCTTTTAATGTGGAAACAATTTATAGTATCCAAGTCTCTTATGATACTCCCACCATTCCGAATGAGAAGAAATTTGCTTATGTCGAGAGTAGTAAAATTTCTATGCAAGTAGATCATGAAAAGGATGCTTTAGGTGCTGGTTATATTGTTGAATTCATTCATGATGCTACTGAAAATTATTATGAGGGAGGAACATATGCTTGTAGGAATTGCAATAATGTCAAGTTTCCTCTCTATGTGCTTAAAGTTTCAAAGTTATGCTTGTTTTGCCTTCCTATGATAGTTGATTATTGTTCCCATAAGTTGTTTGTTCACAAAATCCCTATGCATAGTAAGTGGGTTAGACTTAAATGTTCTAGTCATATTCTTCATGATGCTCTCTTTACGTTTTAGTTCTTATCTTTTATGTGAGCATCATTGTCATCATCACGCCTAGCTAGAAAGGCATTAAAGAAAAGCGCTTGTTGGGAGACAACCCAATATTTATCCTTACTGTTTTTGCGTGTTCACATGATTATGCTACTGTAGTAATCATGTTTTATAGCTTTTCTTTCAATAAAGTGCCAAGTAGAGCCTTTGGGAAGACTTGGGGGAAGTCTATATGATCTTGCTGTAAAAAACAGAAACTTTGCGCTCACGCGATTAGCTGCCATTTTTTACTGGGGAGTGCTTTTAGGTTGATTCTTTTTGAAGATGATTAATATACAAATTCCTCAGGTCCACCAATTTATTTCAGAACTTTTGGGGTTCCAGAAGTATACGTTTGATACAGATTACTACAGACTGTTCTGTTTTTGACAGATTCTGTTTTCTATGTGTTGTTTGCTTATTTTGATGAATCTATGAGTAGTATCGGAGAGTATGAACCATAGAGAAGTTGGAATACAGTAGGTTTAACACCAATATAATTAAAGAATGAGTTCATTACAGTACCTTATGTGGTGGTTTTTCTTTCTTATACTAACGGAGCTTACGAGTTTTGTTTTGAGTTTCGTGTTGTGAAGTTTTCAAGTTTTGGGTAAAGATTTGATGGACTATGGAATAAGGAGTGGTAAGAGCCTAATATTAGGGATTCCCTAGGAACCCCAAGGTAATATTCAAGGACAACCAAGAGCCTAAGCTTGGGGACGCCCCGGAAGGCATCCCCTCTTTCGTCTTCGTTCATCGGTAACTTTACTTGGAGCTATATTTTTATTTACCACATGATATGTGTTTTGCTTGGAGCATCATTTTCGTTTGTTAGTATTTTCTTTATGTTATTTATAATAATGTTTTGCATCTATATTTTCAATAAAAATGTCAAGGATAGCCTTTACCATGCTTATTTTACATGTATACATGTTTCTGTTTCAAAACACAAAGTTTACCGCTGTTGCAAAAATTCCCTAGAAATGTCAGAGAGTGCTATAATGTTGAATACTTTTGCATAATGAGCTCTGATAAATATTATACAGAATAGTATTTTTCTTATAATGTTTGGAGTTAGGGAAGTATGATGAATCTTGCATTATTTACACACTATACTGTTTTGGCAGATTGCTGTTATGTTTGCATTGTTTGCATATGCTTGCTTGTTTAATGATTCTATTTGAGGATAGGGGTATTAAATATGCAGAGACATTTAGTATTCAATGTTGAATAATAATATTAGTAATTTGTTACAGTAGAAAATGATATGGTTTTTGCATTGTTTTATACTAACTTATCTCACGAGTTCTTGTTGAGTTTGGTGTGAACGAAGCTTTCGAGATTTAGCAAACCTGGATATAAAAGGAATTAAGGAGACACAAAAGCTCAAGCTTGGGGATGCCCAAGGCACCACAATATAATATTTTAAGAAGTCTCAAGCATCTAAGCTTGGGGATGCCCCGGTAGGCATCCCACCTTTCTTCTTCAACAATTATCGGTTAGTATCGGTTGAACCTAAGTTTTTGCTTCTTCACTTGAGTTGTGCTATCCTTGCAATGTCGTTTTATTTTGTTTTGCTTGTTGTTTGAATAAAATACCAAGATCTGAAATTCTTAAATGAGAGAGAGTCTTCACATAGTTACATAATTATTTAACTACTCATTGATTTTCACTGATATCTTTTTGGAGTAGTTTGTCATTTACTCGTGTGCTTCACTTATATCCTCTGAGTAAATGGTTGAATGAGTTGAATGTCCTAAATCTGAAATTATATATGTTTCATTTTCTTATCCCATGGGGAGTAATGAATTCACATCTAAGAAGTAGAGGTTGTAAATTTATTGAAGGTTAGCAAGCATTGTATTGGTCATTTGAACAATTCATGAAAGAATATTGAAGGACCAGAGATTTCACATATAAATATACTATCTTGGACATCTTTTATAATTGTGAGCACTCATTAAGTATGACATGCTAAAGAGTTGACGTTGGACAAGGAAGACAACGTAATGGGTTATGTTTTCTCACATCTTAGTTAAAGTATATTGTCATGGATTATTCAAACATGTTGAGCTTGCCTTTCCCCCTCATGGTAGCCAAAATTCCTTGCACCAAGTAGAGATACTACTTGTGCTTCCAAATACCCTTAAACCCAATTTTTGCCATGAGAGTCCAGCATACCTACCTATGGATTGAGTAAGATCCTTCAAGTAAGTTTTCATTGGTGCATGCAATAAAAATTGCTCTCTAAATATGTATGACTTATTAGTGTGAAGAAAATAAGCTTTATACGATCTTGTTATGGAAGCAATAAAAGCGACGGACTGCATAATAAAGGTCCATATACAAGTGGCAATATAAAGTGACGTTCTTTTGCACTAAGATTTTGTGCATCCAACCATAAAAGCGCATGACAACCTCTGCTTCCCTATTGGAAGGGCCTATCTTTTACTTTATGTCTTTTACTTTATGCAAGAGTCAAGGTGATCTTCACTTTTCCCTTTTTCATTTTATCCTTTGGCAAGCACCTCGTGTTGGAAAGATCCTGATATATATATCCAATTGGATGTAAGTTAGCATGAATTATTATTGTTGACATCACCCAAAGGTGAATACGTTGGGAGGCAACACAATAAGTCCCTATCTTTCTTAGTGTTCGATTAAAACTTCATAACCATAAGTATTGCGTGAGTGTTAGCAATTGTAGAAGACTATATGATAGTTGAGTATGTGGAGTTTGCTAAATCAAAGCTCTGACATAGACCCTTCCTGAAAATAAGATGAATTACAATTGTTTGATGACTGAGAATGACGTTTGCTAGTTTTCAAGAAAGTTTATGGTCTATGCTTTAACATGTGAATAGCTTGTTACTTGATCATTGAAATTTTTTATGAGATGAACTACTGTTATGACATATAATCATGCTAGAAAAGGTGATTGAAATTATTATTGATCAAACTTGTGCACCTGCTAGCATTCACACTTCATAAATTCTTTCTTTTATCATTTACCTACTCGAGGACGAGTAGGAATTAAGCTTGGGGATGCTAATACGTCTCCAACGTATCTATAATTTATGAAGCATTCATGCTATTATATTATCTGTTTTGAATGATTATGGGCTTTATTATATACTTTTATATTATTTTTGGGACTAACCTACTAACCGGAGGCCCAGCCCATATTGCAGTTTTCTTGCCTATTTCAGTGTTTCGAAGAAAAGGAATATCAAACGGAGTCTATTGGGGATATAACTACTGAGTATAAACCGCCCATGAGGGGCCGGTTCACCCTCAACTACATTGAAGCCCATGAAGACCCAGAAGATGGCGCTTCACTAAGAAAGCTTAGAGGCCCGGAGCCCAAAGGCGGATTAGGGCCCGTAGTGGTAAACCCCCATGGTTGTGTAACTTGTATTGTAAGTTAGGAAAGGAGAGACCGGGCCGGACACTTGTATGAGCCGGCCTCGGGACTCTGTAAACCGGCCGGGCGTCAACCTGTGTATATATAGGGATGACACGGTGGCGGTTCAGGGACAAGAAACAACAACTCGAGAGCCGGGCATAGCATGTTTTGCTCCCTGGCAATCGAGACCCCAATAATCCCATCACAACTACACGTAGGCTTTTACCTTCATCGAAGGGGCCGAACTAGTATAAAACCCTCGTGTACTTTGTCCGGTTTAACCCCTTTAAGCTAACCCGTCGCGATGGCTCCACGACTAAGTCCTTTCACAAGGACATCTGACGTGATATTTCCACGACAGTTGGCGCCCACCATGGGGCTATCGCACGATGGTTTCGAGTTCTTGAAGGGCAGCTTTGAAGGACTCAAAGGGTACGCAGTTGGCCGGATGACCAAGAGTCGTCGCGGCAAGCTCTACATCGACGACGCAGGCTAGGGCTCCGACACTGGCTCAATCGAGTACGGGTACCGGGTCCCCTTCGAAGGAATGCATGTCTTCATCGGCAAGATCGGCGAACCGGACCCTGAGCCGGACATCTACACCGACCTCGTCGAGACGGCTCAGCGTGCAATCCCGCCCAGATTGAGCTCGCCATGAAGCGTGCGTTCGTAGAATGTATCCATGGGATTGGATCTGAACCGGTCTCCGAAGGTGAGACGGCCGTTTATTCCGATGGCGAGTCACCCACCGAGGAAACCGAGTCACTGCACCAAGTTCATGACGGTGTGTTCGAAGGTTATTCCGATGGCACTAGTATACCGGAATTTCTTGAACCGCCAAACCGGGTCGCAATCTTCATGGCCGGTACATAGCCAACCTTGCAAAATTCTACTGTGGTGACATTGGGTTCCGGACCAGCAGCTAGGGAAGGAGGCCCCGCACGCCGGCCGGCTCAAGTTATGTCCGGTTTGTTGGACGCCTGGATGACGTTATTGGCCACAGCAGTTACCCCGGAGACTCAAGATCGGCATAATGCTACGGGATCAGATAACGCAGGCCAAGGCGGACTTGGCGGCTGAGGAAACCAGGATGGCTGAGGAACGAGCCGCTTTAGATGCCCAGGCGCAGAGGATTCAGGCCGAGAATTATCGACTTTTGCTGGATCAAAACGCCTCGAATGAAGTATTGAGGAGGAGACATCAGTCTCGCTTGCCGGCGGATTATAATGCAATGAACCTCTTCAGCACGCCAGGGGCAGGAACCAGCAACCCGGCAGCGGTAAACCGGACTGTCGTGCCAAGGACCGGAGCGCCGGATCAACCTCAGGTGATGGGCCCACCCCGACGAACATACAACCCGCCGCGGTACACAACACCCCCGCCGGTTCACTTCTCTACCCCTTTGGATAACATGATATCAGCGGCATCCCGGCTGGCAGCTATTCCGATGGAGGGTGAATCGCCAGTGGCGGTTGAGACATGGCGGGCCAGGGATCTTCTTCAGACTGCTATGGTGCAGCAGTAGGCTTACTCATATAGCCGAGACAGGATTCACATGACCCCCCGTCCGAGCAAAAGCTATAGCAGGCACATAGAGGAACCAGAGGTGTCCAGCAGTGCACGGCGTCGTAATGTCCCTCAAGGACCCAATCCGGCGTCCGGTGAAGTGAATGCTCAGGACGTGGTGGATAATGGTAGAGCACGAAGGGAGGCCGCTTTAGTAGCACAATATGCGGGTCATTATCAACCCGCCCCGGTTCAGCCAGCAGCGTCACTAGACCGACGAACCGGGCTTGCCTTCAGTTCCTGGGGAGTGCCGTGTCTCATTCCGGCTCTCCGTAATGTGCGACTGCCCAAGGATTTCAAGGGTCCATGTAAGGTGCCTAACTACACCGCCGATCAGCCACCTGAGGCGTGGGTTGAAAGCTATGAGATGGCAATGGAGATGCTGGATGTGGATGAAGCGGCATGTGCAAAGTACTTCATGATGATGTTGGAAGGGACAGCCCATACATGGTTGAAGAACCTGCCAGCTAACTCCATCGAGTCATGGGACCAATTGAAGGCCCAGTTTATAGCAAATTTCAAGGATACATGCAAACAGCCTATGTCCATAGTGGATCTGGATGCCTGTGTTCAAGGAGAGAACGAGTCAACAACTCATTGGGTGCGTCGGGTTTCAGAAGTATTGCATTCCTCGGATCGGATTAATGCTGGCCAAGCAATCATAACACTGGAGCGTAACTGCCGGTTTAAGTCAGTAAAGATGAAGTTCGGACGGCTCAAGCGCCACTGCAATGACATGGGAACACATATGGCAGCCTTGGTCAAATATGCCGATTCTGATAATACCAAGGATCCCGATTCTGATGAGGAGAAACCGGAGAAGGGAAAGAAGAATCGCGGTGCAAAGGGACAGCAGCACAACCAAGGGAGCCATGGGAATAATGGTAAGCGCAAAGCAGATAATTCAGATTTCGTGGCTAAAACTAATAGCAGCGTCGTAAAGGTAAACCGCCCTAGCGTGGTGGTGGTATGAATCTGGAATGACTGTTAAATTAGCCCTGCCCAAAGCATGGGACCAAGGAGGTTCCAGCAACACATCTTTGGAAGGATTGTTTCATCATGAAGGAGTTCAAAAACTCTGATCTCTTCCGGTATGATCAGGGTCCCTCGGGCAGTTCAGGTCCAGGTTTTCATGGTGGCGGTGGTTCAAACTCTGGATTTCAGAATAATCAGGGCAACCAGAACCACCAAGATGGTAACAACCAACAGAATAATCAGGGGAATCAGCAGCAATCAGGTTTTCAGAGTCACCCAAAGCACTTGAATGGCGGGCAGTATCATGTGTTCACTACTAGCTTGTGCAAGCGCGATCAGAAGCTTCACAAGAGGGCAGTTAATGCTATTGAACCGGCGGTACCACGTTACTTGCGGTGGTCCGAACAGCCCATTGTGTGGAGCAGAGAGGATCATCCCCCCTGGGTTGATAATCCGGGTCACCTAGCTTTAGTGGTGGCACCTCAGGTGGGAGGATATAAGTTTACTAAAGTACCGATGGATGGATGGAGTAGTATCAACATCCTGTACTATGAGACCTTCCATCGCATGGGGTTGATAGACAAGAGTCTTAAACCGTCGAACACTATTTTTCATGGTGTAGTACCAGGTAAATCGGCATATCCTGTTGGCAAGATCCCTTTGGAGGTTGTGTGAGGAGATGAGCACGATTCCAGGTCTGAAACATTGACCTTTGAAGTGGTGAAAATCCAGAGCCCATATCATGCACTATTTGGATGGCCGGCTTATGCAAAATTCATGGTAAGGACCTGTTACATTTATTTGCAGCTCAAGATGTCGGGTCATAAGGGGACCATCACAGTCCATGGAAGTCGTAAGATCGCTTTGGATTGCAAGGAAGGTGATGCGGCCTATGCTGAATCGGTTTGTGCTATAGAGGAGTTGAAGTTCTATAAGGACAATGTTGATCCGGCAGACATGACCCTCTGAAGAAGCCCACCACTGAGCATGACCCGACCCTGAAGTTCAAACCGGCAGATGAAACTAAACTTGTTGATTTTGTTCCTGGCGATTCATCCAAGCAGTTTAGCATGAGCACCAATCTGGATCCGAAATAGGAAAGCGTGCTCATCGAGTTCATCCGTGAGAACCAGGACATTTTTGCATGGAAGCCTTCTGACATGCCAGGTGTACCGAGGGAACTCGCTGAGCACACTCTCAATATTGATCCCAAGTTTAAACCGGTCAAGCAGTTTCTTTGCCGCTTTAACGAGGAAAGACGCAAGGCAATCGGTGAGGAGGTAGCCCGGCTGTTGGCTGCTGGCTTTATCATCGAGGTGTTTCACCCTGAGCGGTTGGCTAATCCAGTGCTAGTTCTTAAGAAAAACGGCACCTGGCGCATGTGTGTGGACTACACAGATTTGAACAAAGCTTGTCCGGCAGATCCTTTTGCTCTCCCGCGTATTGATCAGATCATTGATGGCGATGGCGGGTTGTGAGCGTTTGAGTTATTTGGATGCTTATTCAGGTTATCATCAGATCAAAATGGCAGTTAAGGACCAGGAGAAGACAGCCTTCATCACTCCCTTTGGAGCCTTCTGCTATGTTTCTATGCCCTTTGGGCTCAAGAGTGCCCAGGCAACTTACCAGCGCTGTGTGCAAAATTGTCTTCACACTCAGATTGGGCGCAATGTTCATGCCTATGTGGATGACATTGTAGTAAAATCCAGGAAGAAGGAGACATTGATAGATGATCTCAAGGAAACATTTGACAATCTTCGGGTTTATAAGATGATGCTCAATCCGTACAAGTGTATTTTCAGTGTTTTGGCAGGCAAACTCTTAGGTTTTCTGGTGTCCAACAGAGGCATTGAAGCTAATCCGGAAAAGATCAAGGCGATTACATAGTTGGCTAAACCGGCCTATATTAATGATGTTCAGCGTCTAGCAGGTCGAATTGCAGACCTAGGCCGGTTTATTAGCCGCTTGGGAGATAAGGTGATCCCTCTCTATCAGATGTTGAAGAAAACATACACTTTTGTCTGGAGTGATGCTGCTGATGCGGCGTTTGAAGAGTTGAAGCGGCAGTTGGCTGAACTGGCGGTCCTTGCTGCTCCGGTTGACAAGGAGCCCTTGTTATTGTACGTGGCTGCTAATGCCCGTGCTGTCAGTGTGGCAATTGTGGTTGAGCGCAAGGAGGGTGGGAAGGAATATCCGGTTCAACGGCCGGTTTACTATATCAGTGAAGTGCTCATCGAGTCAAAGCAACGATATCCGCATTGGCAGAAGCTGGTATATGGGGGTTTTATGGCTAGTCGGAATCTCAAGCAATATTTTCAAGGCCATCCCATCACAGTGGTCAGTTCTGCTCCTTTGGGCGATATAATTCAGAACCGGGAAGCAACTGGCCGGGTTGCAAAGTGGGCAATTGAGCTTGGTCCACATGGGTTCAAGTACATGCCTCGGACATCTATCAAGTCTCAGGCGCTTGTTGACTTCATCAATGATTGGACCGAGTTACAGGCACTAGAAGACAAACCGGATAACACATACTGGACTATACACTTTGATGGATCTAGGCAATTGGAGGGCTCGGGGACTGGAGTTGTCCTTACTTCCCCTCGAGGTGATAAAATTCGTTATGTTCTCTGGTTAATGTTTCCTTGTACTAACAATGCAGCTGAGTACGAGGCTTTACTCCATGGTCTCCGTGTGGCCAAGGAAATGAATTTAAGCCGGGTGCGATGCTTTGGAGACTCTGATCTGGTGGCCCAGCAAGTTTTTGGCACCTGGGATTCTAAGGATCCACTCATGGCGGCTTACAAACGCGAGGTGGATATTGTGGCGGGTTACTTCAAAGGTTATCAGGTTGAGCACATTGACCGGCGCAAAAATGAAGCAGCAGATGCTTTAAGAAGGCTTGGATCTCAGCGTAAACCGGTACCACCCAATACCTTTTTAGATATCTTGCATAACCCATCTGTTAAATTGCCTACAGAGGAGGATTTAGCTGTTCCTGATCCGGAGGCCCAATTGGTAGCTTCTTTACATATAATTCCGGATTGGATGGATCCATATTTGGCGTATATGAACCGGGGCGAGCTACCTGACGATGAGGTCCTAGCCAGACAGATAGTATGGCGATCAAAATCCATGGTTATTCACAATGGTGAGTTACACCACTGTAGCGTTTCAGGCATATTCCAGCGTTGTGTTTCTCCTGAAGAAGGCCAAGAGATTCTACGGGAAATCCATTAAGGGGATTGTGGTCACCATGCCGGTTCAAAGTCCCTGGTGGCTAAAGCTTTTCGTCATGGGTTCTATTGGTTAACAGCTCATGCTGATGCTGAGGATCTGGTAAAGCGGTGTGACGCTTGTCAGAAGTTTTCACGTCGAGCTCATGTTCTGGCTCAAGAGCTACGGATGACTCCCATCACTTGGTCGTTTGCTACCTGGGGGCTTGATATGGTGGGACCTTTTAAGCGCTCCAAGGATAAGAAGACCCACCTGTTGGTGGCGGTTGACAAGTTCACTAAATGGGTTGAAGCGGAGCCCGTAAGCAAGTGTGACGCAGCTACGGCGGTTCAATTTCTCAAGAATATTATCTTCCGCTTTGGCTTTCCACACAGCATCATCACGGATAATGGCATAAACCTTTCTAAAGGTGATATGGAGGAGTTCTGTCAGAGAGAGCACATCCGGCTTGATATAGCATCCGTGGCGCACCCCCAGTCTAATGGTCAAGCTCAGAGAGCCAATCAAGAAATCTTGAAGGGTATCAAGCCCCGGCTCATGGTTCCTTTAAAGCGGACGCCGGGTTGTTGGGTGGAAGAATTACCTTCTGTGTTATGGAGCATCAACACCACCCCCATCAGATCAACGGGTTACACACCTTTGTTCATGGTTTACAGGGCAGAGGCGGTCCTCCCAAGTGATATTCGTCATGATTCACCCCGGGTTGACAATTATGTTGAAGCGGACAATGAGCAAGCACGCCAGGAGGCGTTGGACCTGTTAGATGAAAACGGGACATGGCTTTGGCTCGTTCGGCGGTTTATCAGCAAGACCTGCAGCGTTATCACAGCCGACGGGTTAAAACAAGAACCTTTCAAGAAGGAGACTTGGTGCTCTGGCTCATCCAGGATCAGACCGATATGCACAAGTTATCCCCACCTTGGGAAGGGCCCTTTGTGGTCAGCAAGAATCTGCACAACGGATCATACTACCTCATTGACCTATCGAGACAACTCACGCAGTTCTGAGGAGGAGACCCGGCGGCCATGGAACATAGCTCTCCTTCGGCCTTACTATACTTGAGCCATAGGCTTCTCTTATGTACATATTTTGTCAATGTATATATTATGATCAATATAATAAACCGGCATCCTTGCTACAAATAGGGCCTCTGTCGTTTCCTTCAAATATCTTTTGGTTACTTGGGGGCTTCAGCTGACAAAGCGGAGTACTACTTGTTAAACCAGCTATCATGCCAAAATACAGCTTGGGAGCTTCACAACCAAGGGGCCAAAGAGAGTCTGGATGCTATGTACAGCTCAAACATAGGCACCCATTGAGCACAACTCACAAACATTACTTGGGGGCTCTTTGTGCACTGCAACAAAGAGTTTGAAAGGACCCTTGTAATATGCTATCAAGCACGGCTTGGAAGCCTGGCGTATTCACCTAAAACCCCGGGTTAACCTGCCTTCATCAAGTAAGCCACTCCTATCCAGGTAACCCTGGCACGACCCACCAAACGTTTGACAAGTCAATCTTATATAGACCCTGAACTTGTCAAATTTAAAATGACGATTGGTTAGTTGGAGGTCCATCTTAAAAGGCTTTGTCAAATGGTTTAACTCAGCGGCCTGGCAACCCATGAAAGGCCTCGAATTTTGGCCTAGTAGCCCTTGAAAAGCCTCGACTACATGGTTTTATTTGCCTTTGTCAAGATTTTCTCTTTTGATGAATTTTATGTTGAACCGGTGTCTATTGACCCGGTATGGCTTTTCAGTCATCATAATAATCCAGTGTTTGTTAACCCGGCTTGGCTTTCAGCTACAAGTTGTCTGACTATATTAAATATCAAACCGGTGTTACAAAACCCGGTCTGGCTTTGACTATATGTCGCCAGTTTGTTCATCTGGTGTTCATCGTAACCCGGCATGACTTATTACACACCAGCACTGCATGGTGGGAGTTATCAATATTCAAGATTTGGGTTTTCACCCTTACTACAATCAAAGTTGGTAAGCCAACTAAGTTATTTAATATCACAGGTATTATTTATTTCATATTTTAATATTTATTCAGCCTTGGTAATCAACCAGGATTTGTCTTGGGCATTATGACCCGTCCGGCGGTAAACCGCCCGGACAATTCTTTTTATGCAGACATCAGAATCGCATGAAATTATCAAAGTATAATCAAGCACAACAAATATCATGGCGGATTAACAAAGTCATGCATCAGTGCCACAGATCAAAGTATTTTAACTAGCCTATTACAAGGCGCTTTGAGGCCCAAAACAATGATTGTTTTTACACAGAACAAAGTCTATGACAATAACCAGATTGTCGGATCAAGACTCATCACCAGGTTGACGTGATGTTGATGGATCCTCAGGCGTCGGTTCAACCTCCTCCTCCCCACCCAGTGGTTGGAAGTCAACGGTGGTCCAGTCAATCCGGGTTAAAGCTTGAAAGATAGCCTCTTCACTTATAAGATTTGACGGTTCAACGTCAGGGGCATAAGTGTGTTTACGAATTGGCGGAATAAGATTCTGCACTTCCTTCATAGCACTGTCAACTTGATGGTTGTTGGCATCATAGAAGGACCGATGAGAAGTCAAGTTCACCTCTTCAGCCAATTGACTTGCTACTGGACGCATCTCCTTAGTCAGGGCTTTGAGGGCTTCATTATCAAATGGTGATCCATTTTCTTGTTCATCCGGATAGCCCTTGGCGATATCAACTGGATTCAAGTCAGCTATCCATGATTTGGCACGAGTCAGTGCTAACAAAGCACCAGCCCTAGCAGCAGATCGCTTCAAATCCTCTATCTGAGCAGGAGTCATTGAGAGCCTGGCAAAAGTATCCTTGATCAAGGTTGGTGCTGGTTTGTTGTATGAAGCTACGCAGATGACTCGTTGTGCACCAGTATACAGTTGCTCAATCAATGTGTAAGCTGCCTTCAACTTCATCTGCATATCTGCGCCTAGATGAGCAATGCGATTACCTGCAACGGTTTAAGAAGTTAATGTTAAACCAGCGGAGTTGAAGATACTTCAGAACAGGCTATTGTAAAGTACTTACCAAAAATTGCAGCTGTCATGGCGTTCACTTGATGTTTGAGCCCAGTCAGCTCTTCCTCCACCAGTTTAAGAGCTGCTTCCGTGTCTTCAGCCTGCTTCAACAAAGCAGCTTTTTCGATTTCCCGGTTGGTGCATTCAGTTTTGAAGCCATCCTTCAATTGTTCCATGGCTATCAAAGCGCCCTTTAGCTCCTCTTTGGCTTTTGAGGTCTCTTCTTGCTGGGACTTGATGTTTTCTTGAAGATCGGCGATTTGAGACTCTTTGGTATTTATATCGGTCTGCAAAAATCAGAAGAGGAAGCTGTTAAAATTTCTCTTAAAGTCCCAAGCACATAGCAAGTTATACACTTGGCACTTGGGGGCTAATGCGGATTGCTTCTTAAAACGGATATTTTAAAGTCCCAAGGCTCAATACAAGTACTAAACTTGGCACTTGGGGGCTAATGCCTAATTGATCAGTTAAACCCAAGGTGAAGGCAGTTGATAAGGACAAAATGTTAACAGAAAGTCCCGGTTCATCTTGATAAGGTAAACCGGCCCTTGAGGGCTACTCAGTTGAAGTGTTCCTGATCATAAATGTCCCGGTTTATCTTCAAGAGATAAACCGGCCCTTGCGGGATACAATGGAGTTGGTATACAGAAAGGCAAATTTAAAGTGTTTTGAAGATTACCTCATAGTGCTCCTTCATTAAGTTCACCAAACCGGCCTCATAATCCCGGCTTGTGTATAGGTGGTTTAAGAATCCGGAATGAAGCTCCTCGGCACTAAGGTTAACGAAGCTGGACAAATCTGTCTTCCCTCTCCCCTTGCCCATAGCAGCAAATTCCTCTTTGGCAGTATGTTTTGACAAGACAACTAGGTTGCCAGGGATAGTGTGAGCAGTACCAGTGATAACCACATCATCATCGTCACCTTTTGACAGGCTGGGCGGATTGGCACTATTCCTGGCCGGACTCGACAGATCTTGGTCTTTGGCTGGGCTTGGAGGATCAGCATGCAGACTGGACGGGTTGACTTCTGGCGGTTCAACATAGGTATCCTGACTTTGAGGTACAGGATCATCTATGGCAATATCAGCATCTCTATTAGCGCCTTCTGAAATTCTGTCCGGTTCAACCTCTTCAGTAGGGACAGTGGTTTTTGCTTTCTTACTTAGGCGGGCTTTGGCGCTGTAATATTGAAACAAGAGGTCAGTTGGTAAACCGGCGCAAGAAGACAAAGTTAAAGACAGTATACTTACCCAAGGACGGTCTTGAGGGGAGGCATTTGAGTGGTTGATGAATCATCAGAGGAAGAGTTGGAAGTCACCTAATAATTTGACTCAGACGGATTAAGTGGATATCGGAAGCAACCCGCCAAAGGATAAGATTTTTCGGAAGAACAAGGAACCTCTGGACGGTGCTTCCGGGTTGTTGTATCCGGTAAACCGGAGGAAGTGACCTGTTGGCCGCTATGCCGGGTTGTGCGACGACCTTCATGTTGCTGTGTCTTCAAAGAAAATTGTGGATCCAAATGAGCAAGAGGGTGAGAGTGTTTTACTTTCCGAACTACACGGCAAAGTTTTTGAACCGGCACATGTTCTGATTTGGAAGAAAGGATGATTACCCCAACATGGTCCGCACGACTGGCTTCCGCATCATCCTGGTAATAATCATTGTCAATAAGGTGTACGAAAAATGAGCCAAGGGAGTCAAGTTCTACCTCATTTTCCGATTCATTGACATCCTCGGGCGGATCAGAGGACTCGGCAGTTTTCTTCTTGCCTGCTTTCTTTATGACTTTGCTTTTTGGGCGAGGAGCCCTCACAGGTTTGTCTAAAGTTTTCCTCTTCCAGAAAGGATCTTTGGCCTGTCAAAACAAACAAAGGGTTATCAGAACAATATTAAAAATGGAGACGGATCAAAAAAGGTACAAAAGGTAAACTTCTTACTATTGGCGGTTTGTTGGATGTATAAAAGGGAGCCAATCCGGTTTTGCTGCATGCCACGACTGGTTCATCCAGCATTTTCTTCACGGATTCAGTGACTTCCTCATCAGTCATTTCCATTTCATGATACCATTGAGGGTCTTTGATGTCCCTAGTATACTCATGCATCAAACGGGTGCGGCGGCTTAAGGGCAGAATACCCCAGGAAACCCAGCAACGGACGAGATCAACACCAGTTAAACCGTTTGCTAGGAGGGCCCGGAGCTTAACAATTTGAGGTGCATAAGCCTGTCGTTCTTTAGCAGTGAGCCGTTGAGGCAGTGGATGGCCATTACTAAGCCGCTCAGCACGGTAACCCGGCAGAGGGTTTTCATCAGCAGGCGCGGTGTTCTGACAGTAGAACCAGGTTTGATTCCAGTCCTTCGGATGGCTGTGGTGCTTGGGATGAGGGAAATCAACTTTCTTCCTTTTCTGAATTGACACGCCGCCAAGTTCAGTATTGGGGCCGTCAGAGAATTCGGTTCGGCGGTTTAAGTGGAAAAAGTCTCTAAAGAGCTCAACAGTTGGTTCTTCTTGAAGGTAAACTTCGCAGAACACTTGAAAGTTGCATATATTGGACACAGAATTTGGTCCAATGTCTTGAGGATGGAGTTGGAAACTAGCAAGCACATCCCAGAAATTTTTTGAACCGGGGGGACTAAAACCCCGGTCTAGATGCTGCATGAACACAATCACTTTCCCGTCTTGAGGTACTAAAGGGCACTCAGGTCCAGGAACTCGCCAATGGAGGACATCTTTCTTGGCCAAAGCGCAAGTCAAAACATACCCATTGAGCTGCGTTTCTGTGATCCGGGAAGGAACCCAGTTGCAAGCGGCAAATTGCTTGGTCATTTTGGAAGGCAGATTGGAAAAGAAGTACGAAGGCCGGTTTCGATTCAAAGTTGATGTGCACAAACCGGTGGTAAACCGGGGAATTTAATTCAGGTATATACACATGTTAAACCGGCTATTGCTATTCAAGTCGGAATGGCGGTTTAAGTGAGGGCTAATGGTACCAGGCGGATTATGATTTTCTACAAGTTAAACCGCCTATGGGGGAAGCAGGAGAGCTGAAATTCACTAAGTGTTGCAGAAACAAGTTTCACAAAATGATGATATAATTTTGGATCTACCATGGTTCAGTAAAGAAACTTTTCTGAGTCCTACAATGGCATTAAGCAGAACAGAGAAGGTCTAGAAAGGATTTATCCAGGAACAGCAAGATGTTGTACAATGGCAGACTAAAAGCTATGGATCTATCGCAGAAAGAAACTATCAGGTCTAGCTAAGATGAAGTTAGAAGCCAAGAGGAAAAGTGGAGAAGCGCTGATGAACGCCGACGAACACAGATGAACACGGAGCCCTAATGGAGATCTAGGGTTAAGGAAGGAAGTACTTACCAGGGCCACGCAGCAGCGAAGGAGTATCGCCGGATCTCTGGTACGAACAGGGTGATGTAGCGGCCCAGTCGATGCAGAGTCGAGGGTTGACGGCAGCGGCGGTGCTTGAGCTCTTCGGGTCGCGAGGAGGAACACGAGAGGCAAGGAGGAAAATGGAAAGACCCCCCGACCTTATTTATAAAGAGAAGGGGATAAGTGGCAGGCACGAGAATCGAGGAGCCTTAAGCGGCAAAAGAGGCGCAGCTGTCGCCTCGATCTTCAGGATATAATTAATGAAGGGAATCTTTATTATCTTTTTATATAGAGATGACGTCATGACAATCTACTGCTGTGTCCAGAGGATGACGTCACGGCGGTTTAACAAGGTTAACAGGAGAAGACTTCATGGCGATTTACGAGAATTGTAAGAAGATTCATGGAATTTATCTAAGTATTGAAGATTGACATGAACAGGTTCAAATCAATCTGGGGCCTAATGTTGGGGATATAACTACTGAGTATAAACCGCCCAGGAGGGGCCGGTTCACCCTCAACTATATTGAAGCCCATGAAGACCCAGAAGATGGCGTTTTACTAAGAAAGCTTAGAGGCTCGAAGCCCAAAGGCGGATTAGGGCCCGTAGTGGTAAACCGCCATGGTTGTGTAACTTGTATTGTAAGTTAGGAAAGGAGAGACCGAGCCAGACACTTGTACGAGCCGGTCTTGGGACTCTGTAAACCGGTCGGGTGTCAACCTGTGTATATATAGGGACGACCCGGCGGTGGTTCAGGGACAAGAAACAACAACTCGAGAGCCAGGCATAGCATATTTTACTCCCTGGCAATCGAGACCCCAATAATCCCATCACAACTAGACGTAGGCTTTTACCTTCGTCGAAGGGGCCGAACTAGTATAAAACCCTCGTATCCTTTGTCCGGTTTAACCCCTTTAAGCTAACCCGTCGCGATGGCTCCACGACTAAGTCCTTTCATGAGGACATCTGACATGATATTTCCACGACAGAGTCCAAACGGAATGAAACCTCCGGGGGCGTGATTTTTGGAACGAAAATGATCCAGGAGACTTGGAGTTCACGTCAGAGAAGCTTCGAGGAAGCCACGAGGGTGGGGGGCGCGCCCCCTACTGGGCGCGCCCCCTGTCTTGTGGGCCCCTCGAGCACTCCCCGACCGACTTCTTTCACCTATATATTCCCATATACCCTAAAAACATCGGGGGAGACGATAGATGGGGAGTTCCACCGCCGCAAGCCTCTGTAGCCACCAAAACCCAATCGGGACCCTGTTCCGGCACCCTGCCGGAGGGGGGATCCCTTATCGGTGGCCATCTTCATCATCCCGGCGATCTCCATGACAAGGAGGGAGTAGTTCACCCTCGGGGCTGAGGGTATGTACCAGTAGCTATGTGTTTGATCTCTCTCTCTCTCTCTCTCGTGTTCTTGATTTGGCACGATCTTGATGTATGCGAGCTTTGCTATTATAGTTGGATCTTATGATGTTCCCCCCCCCCCCTCTACTCTCTTGTAATGAATTGAGTTTTCCGTTTGAAGTTATCTTATCGGATTGAGTCTTTAAGGATTTGAGAACACTTGATGTATGTCTTGTCGTGCTTATCTGTGGTGACAATGGGATATTCACGTGATTCACTTGATGTATGTTTTGGTGATCAACTTGCGGGTTCCGCCCATGAACCTATGCATA